>NW_028276064.1:300000-465690 GCF_052056855.1 Sturnus vulgaris
CTGGCCGCCGGCAAGTGAAAGCGGCTCCACGCTTGGGCGAGGGCGGTGAACGAAGCGGCACTAGTCCCGTGCTTGTGTGCACCACGTTACAGGCTACTAGGAGAGGAAGGTGGTTGACTCTCGCTTGCCTTCCCAAGTGCCCTTAGCAGTCGGAAGGAGCAAGCTGAAGCACTGCTGCTTGTGCTGCTCCTTGGTTCCCTTGCAGCCCGCTGTGAAAGCATTGGCGGTCGCTTCTAGGCGCCGAGTTGCACACAGCACCACTGTAAGTGCCGCGGAGAAGGGAAATCCAGAGTGCAGCGAGGAGCTGGACGTGGCTTACGTGCAGTAAGGAGAAGGTGAACCTAGGCACTGCCTCTTCAATCTGGCCGCCTCTGCTCTGGTAGCAACTTTTGCAAGTCGGCAGAGGGAGCTGCGAGTATGTAGAACGGAGGGCAGCGAGACGCCGTGTGTTATGCGCCCTTTCAGGGCTGCTGCCAGGGTGCCACTTTAAGAACGCCTTCTTCTTCCTCGCGTCCTTCCTCCACTATAGTCTCCTGGATTCACCTGAGACTCTTCCTAGGCATCTCCCTGATCCTTTTTGCAATGAGTCTCACATCATTCTCCTGAAGAAACTGTCTGCTTATGGTTTGCATGGGTGGGCTGTTTGCTGGGTGACAAACTGGGTGATGGCCAGGCCCACAGAGTGGTGGGAAATAGAGTTCATCCAGCTGGTCCCCAAGGCTCGGTCTTGGGCCCAGTCCTGTTTAATATCTTGCTCAGTGTTCTGGACAAGGGGATAGAGTACACGCCCAGGAAGTTCACAGATGATGCAAAGTTGGCTGGTAGTGTTTTTTTCTTCTGGAGGACAGCAGGCTCTGCTTCTTCTTCCTCCTGTTCTGAGGTCGCTGCTCCCTCTTCATCCCTCATTAAGTGTGCTGATTTTGTCACTTGGATGAGAAAACAAACAATTTTAGCAACAATACTAGTGGCAGGGTACAAGAAAGGAAGAGTTCACACGAATCCCCCCCCCCCCCCGCCCAACAACAGAAAATACCTGATGGCTCCTCTGCCCAGCTTACTGACTACACCGGAACCCATTGTCCCCCAAAGATACTCCCTTCTCCCTGCCCCCAGCCATGATGTGAGATGGAATAGAATAACTAAGATTAAGATTCTCCCTATGGAACTCCATCATACTTCGATTCTGGGAAAAAAAATTTCTTGAAGTTCTATCATTTCAGATCATTTGAATTTGAATTTGCATACTAAAAAGTCTAGCCAGAAACTCATGACAATATTAATAGCCCATTCTAGAATGTCCGAGATGATAGACACTTCTTTCAAGAGAATGTGATACCTCACGTGACTTCTCCAGAATTTAAATGAACAGCGGGAGTAGTCTACAAGATTCTTGCTGCCATCTGGATTTCCTGGTATTTGGCTGGTCTATGTAAACCAACCAGCTATTCAGCAGAGGGAATATTAGTGTGATACTTGATGGTATGTGAGATGGAACACAGTAATTTATGGCTTTTTGCATAGTGATGAAGCTGTAAAGAAAGCTCCGTAATGCTCAGACAAGGAGGCTGCTGGACTTCAAGCAGCAAAGGCCCAAAACGAACCAGTGAAAAGGTGTCATTGAAAAAAAAAAAAAAGCCAGGTGGGGAGCAAAGTGATACTTAAGGGCAGTTTACTGAAAGAGGGAATCTAGTGAAAAAAAAAGTCCAAGAGTGAAGGAATAACAGAGAAAATGAAACTAAGGAAGGAAATCAATCTCAGCTAATCATTTCAGAAGCTAACAAGTTGTCATTGCAATGATGCATAAAGTGAGAAAAAATAAATATGTCTGCGCCAAAATCTGAAATATGAACTTTATTGCATTCTGTCTTCCACGGAATCATACAACAGTCTGTGATTAAAGATCATGTAGTCCAACTTCCTTGCCAGGTAGATCTTACAGTAGATCAAATTGCTCAAGACTAGCCAAACTGATAAGGAGCACTCTCAATGATGGGGCATCCACAACTTCTCTGGAACACCCGTTTGAGTGTCTCACCAGCTTCATTGTAGAAAAGTTTTTCCTTTTAGCCAATCTAAACCTAGTCTCAGTTTGAAAGCATGGCCCCTTATCCTGTCTCTGCAAACTTTCCTAAAAAGTCTTTCTCCATTTGTCTTATACCCTCTTTACATATTCAAAGGCCACAATACTGTCTCTCCAGAAACCTCTCTTCTCCAGGCTAAAAGATCCTACTTTTCACAAGAACCAGGTCATAAACTGAGATGGAAGACATCTCAGGAGATCAGATCATCCAACAGCTCAGCGTAAGAATAGCTCTGAAGTCAGATCAACTAGCTTAGGGCTGTGTCTGTTTGAATTTTGAAAATTAGCAGGACTTGAAATGCTTCAAGGAAGAGAACTCGGGGTGGCTCCAGAAACAGCCTGAGAAACTCGAGCAAACTCGAAACCTCAGAAACTACCACTGCTTTCTCTCCCTCAGCCCAAGCAGTCCCAAAGAAGAAGTGTTCCCAGCAGGCTGGGATAGCACACATATACACTACATATACGTGACAGGCATCGCCAGCAGCCACATCCTGCTCCTTTCTGTGGCTGGCAAGAGTGAGACTGGATGTTTACATGTGGGCAAACTGGGTCCCTCCAGCAGCTCACACACTCAGCCTGCCCAGTGACCCCACTGAATTCCAGTATTAGCAGTGTGCCAAGGCCACAGCACTACTCCGCTTGCTGGCACAGACCATCACACGCCTCCTAAATCAGTCAGGACTCCCCTGGTCCCACAGCCAGCACCCCACTTGCCCTCCGCCAGGCCACTGCCATTGTTCACCAACTTCTCCACTTTGATCTTTGCTGGTGCTCTCAACACTGGCACACCCAGATGTTCTGCAGCTGTTGTCTCCTGGTGGAAAGGACTTGTAAAGCCATGTTTCCTAACAGGACTTCCACAACCTTTCAAAGCAACCTTTTCTGGGGTATGAACAATCTCATTCAAATGTCAACATTTCTTTTCCCGTATGTGAAATCAGAATTTCCTTCTTCCGGGCATGCCCAAAACAAGGCACAAACTACATTGTGCCTTCTGTTTCACATGCTGACTCGTTTGTAAACAATGCTAGGAGAATACCTGTTTTGATCCAAGCTAATCTCTGGCCCTTATAGTGCTTTCGGTAGTTAGTTTTGCTTTGTTATTTACTTGATGTCCCATTGAATTGTTGAATCATAAACAGACTACCTGTCTGTATAGCAGCATAGCAGTGATGAATAAATGCAAGAGAAGGAGCAAGGTGATTGTTTGCTAGACTCTTCCTAGAAACTGAGAAATCTGTTACTTAATGCTGACCACAGCAGATGGAGGAAGCATCCTACATGATGTCAAAGCAATGAAGCTGTAATCACTTTTATGATTACAGTCAAGGCACTGCTTTTGCCACCATAAGTGGAGTGCAGGGAATCTTAAAAGACGACACTCTAACTGTTGTCCATGCTCACTGAGAAAATAATGCTTTTACAGCAGAGCAGGTCTCACCGCAGCTAAATCATGGCTTCAACTGTACACCGCCTTCAAAAAGCCCACAAAAACACAAATGAAAGGATTTGGAACCCAAGGGAATCTCGGATTGTGACATCAGCTCACTCTGGATTCTTTCCAAATTCTCAATTCCATTTTCTTCCGAGCCAATTTTCCCACCTAACTTGAGATGTAATTTATGGATTTCCAACACATCTAGTTACCTTAGAATTAGATTGCCACTAGCCAAAAAGACAGAAACAAGCAGTTAAGTGAAGACTGAAACCATGGTTGTTTAGAACAGCAAAACTTGGGCGAAACTATTCTTAAGAAAACCAAAACTTTTAGGACTTACCCATGTATTTTTGGAGGTGGAAAAAGTTTTACATCGAAAAGTCCCTAGGGAACTCTCTTCAGTGCCTGGAGAGCCGCTGTCGCTCGCCTTTCAAGGACCTATTCGTCACAGCAGAGGCAGCAGAGCACAAGATGGCCGACGAGAAGGGGCAGTGTAGAACTCTCTGTCTGTCTGTGTCTCTACTCAGTGTAGAACGTCTCTATCCTGGCACATTTTCGAGTGCGATACTTCCCTCCGGGTCTTCGGTCCTTGCGAAGCTCTATGTACTGTGAGCGCTGCTACTTGCAGCTGAGAAAGACCGTGGAGCTAGCGGCGAATTCGGAGAGCGCTGAGCACGTAGTCAAGAAGCGAGACGTGTCCCTGCAACGCGGTGCTAATAGCAGCTTCCTCGCGGCGGGGGCGAGCTCCGGCCACAAGACATTCTCGTCCTGGCAACGGATCTCTGTGACGGGCGTAGGCGAAAAGCTTTCGTTTTCCATTCGAACTGCGAGAGAGGCAGACTGTTGCACGGAGCTCTGAGAACAAAGGTGCACGCCCTAGGCGGGCTTGGGCAGAAGCAGCGTTCTCTAGCTCTTGGCTGCCGGCGCACTTGTGGTTGTGTGGCGCCCTTGCAGCGGCTTCTGGCCGCCGGCAAGTGAAAGCGGCTCCACGCTTGGGCGAGGGCGGTGAACGAAGCGGCACTAGTCCCGTGCTTGTGTGCACCACGTTACTAGGAGAGGAAGGTGGTTGACTCTCGCTTGCCTTCCCAAGTGCCCTTAGCAGTCGGAAGGAGCAAGCTGAAGCACTGCTGCTTGTGCTGCTCCTTGGTTCCCTTGCAGCCCGCTGTGAAAGCATTGGCGGTCACTTCTAGGCGCCGAGTTGCACACAGCACCACGGTAAGTGCCTCGGAGAAGGGAAATCCAGAGTGCAGCGAGGAGCTGGACGTGGCTTACGTGCAGTAAGGAGAAGGTGAACCTAGGCACTGCCTCTTCAATCTGGCCGCCTCTGCTCTGGTAGCAACTTTTGCAAGTCGGCAGAGGGAGCCGCGAGTATGTAGAACGGAGGGCAGCGAGATGCCGTGTGTTATGCGCCTTTTCAGGGCTGCTGCCAGGGTGCTACTTTAAGAACGCCTTTTTCTTCCTCGCGTCCTTCTCGCTTCGCTCTAGCTGCATGGAGTACAGCACAGCGAAGGAGTGAGGAAGGGCTCTGCCCCAGCTTTTGTCCCGGCCTGCCTGTGCTGCGCCTTTAGCTGCACACGAGAACAACGGCATTTCTTACCCGCAAGGTAAAAAAGGCTTTAGTGTAGCCTTAGGAATGGCAAGTGCCTAGGCATTAAGTTGAGCGACCACGTATGAGGGAGTCTTTAGAGGTTTCCTCCCCCATGGCGCAGGTGTATTCTCATTCTCGTGCTGAACTGAAAAGTCCGGGCATGGCAAGACTGGCCTGCCTTGTGCAGAGACGAACACAAATGTGGGGCTATGATCCTCTGTGTTCGGAGCTCTGCTTCCGGGTGTGTGGGCCGCCGTGAGCCCGCAGCAGCCGCCGAGGACAGTGTGGATTGTGGATGAGTCTGGGCTGGCCCCCGGCCCCCCCGTTGGTCTGACAGCGGCAGAAGTGGCGTAGGAGCGGCATCGCCTGAGGGCCCCATGGGGGGCGGGAAGAGAGCCGGGAGTGACCCCGAACGACACCGGAAGCGATATCCGTAGGGCCCGGAAGGCCAGCGTTGCCATCGAGTTTGGCCGGTAGGAGGCGTCTAAGGTGCTTTGAAAGGTGGAGCTTCTTTGCTCTAGGACAGTCTGGGAGAGCTGAGGGTGTCCAATCTGGAGAACAGAAGGCTCCAGGGAGATCTTCGAGCCCTTTGCAGTGCCTGCTGGGGCTCCAAGATAGCTGGGGAGGGACTTTGGAAAAGGGTCTGGACTCGCAGGACAAGGGGGAATAGCTTCAAACTGCCAGAGGGCTGGGATAGATGGGATATTGGAAAGGAATTCTTCCTTGGGTGGGTGCTGAGGCACATGTTGCTCAAAGAGGCTGTGTAGGAGCCCCATGGCAGGAAGCGTCCAGGGCCAGGCTGGAGCGGACATGGAGCAACCTGGACTAGTGGAAAAGTGTCCCTGCCCGTGTCAGGATGTGGGAAGAAGATAATTTGTCTCTAAGGTCGCTTCCAGTCCAAACCATTCTGGGATTCTAGGATTCATGGAAGGCCCTTTTCCAAGTGAAGTGTTGTATCTCTTGGCTCCCAGCTTGTAGTTGCCAGTTCTTCTGGAAGCAGGCGTGGCGAAGCAGCTGTGATGAGCCATGGGTTCTCAATAGGACGAGTGTGATATATTTGCAGAGAGGAAGGCTGCAGACAGATATTCAAGGTCCAGGTAAAACAAGCAAAGGATTGAATAGAAGCCAAAGATTGGTTGTGTTAGTCAGTTTGCTGGCTGTTGAAATGGCCCCAGGTAATTTTCAACATTTCTAATTTGGATTTGTTTGAGTAAAAAATGAATGTGTTACCTCCAGCGTAGGCTCTCCAATGCATCTCCATGTGCTCCCATCTCTTTGTTGTATATCGGGTTCTATTAACTGAAGACAGAATCATAACACAGTAGTAAAACATTTAGAGGTGCGAAGCCCTGTGTACTGCGAGCGCTGCTACTCGCAGCTGAGAAGGACCGTGGAGCTAGCGGCGAATTCGGAGAGCTCTTCGCTGCACTGCGCCGCTCGCAAGCGGCTTCGTTCTTCGCCTTCTGCCGTCCGGCGAGAGCTGAACTCCAGCGGTCAGTTGCAGCTCTGCCCAACAGCGTGTTCTCAGTTCTGCGGGCAAGCACGCCCTCTTGCCTTGGCCCCGAGAGCAAAGTCCCGAGCGAGCACTCGACTCAGTGCAATGCACCCGGAAGGACGCTCTCGCTCGTCTTTCAAGGAGCGATTCCTAACAGCAGAAGCAGCAGAGGCACAAACTGCATGACGAGAAGGGACAACGTAGAACACGTCTCTGTCCTGGCACATTTTCGTGTGCGATACTTCCCTCCGGGTCTTCGGGCCTTGCGAAGCTCTGTGTACTGCGAGCGCTGCTACTCGCAGCTGAGAAGGACCGTGGAGCTAGCGGCGAATTCGGAGAGCTCTTCGCTGCACTGCGCCGCTCGCAAGCGGCTTCGTTCTTCGCCTTCTGCCGTCCGGCGAGAGCTGAACTCCAGCGGTCAGTTGCAGCTCTGCCCAACAGCGTGTTCTCAGTTCTGCGGGCAAGCACGCCCTCTTGCCTTGGCCCCGAGAGCAAAGTCCCGAGCGAGCACTCGACTCAGTGCAATGCACCCGGAAGGACGCTCTCGCTCGTCTTTCAAGGAGCGATTCCTAACAGCAGAAGCAGCAGAGGCACAAACTGCATGACGAGAAGGGACAACGTAGAACACGTCTCTGTCCTGGCACATTTTCGTGTGCGATACTTCCCTCCGGGTCTTCGGGCCTTGCGAAGCTCTGTGTACTGCGAGCGCTGCTACTCGCAGCTGAGAAGGACCGTGGAGCTAGCGGCGAATTCGGAGAGCTCTTCGCTGCACTGCGCCGCTCGCAAGCGGCTTCGTTCTTCGCCTTCTGCCGTCCGGCGAGAGCTGAACTCCAGCGGTCAGTTGCAGCTCTGCCCAACAGCGTGTTCTCAGTTCTGCGGGCAAGCACGCCCTCTTGCCTTGGCCCCGAGAGCAAAGTCCCGAGCGAGCACTCGACTCAGTGCAATGCACCCGGAAGGACGCTCTCGCTCGTCTTTCAAGGAGCGATTACCTACAGCAAAAGCAGCAGAGGCACAAACTGCATGACGAGAAGGGACAACGTAGAACACGTCTCTGTCCTGGCACATTTTCGTGTGCGATACTTCCCTCCGGGTCTTCGGGCCTTGCGAAGCTCTGTGTACTGCGAGCGCTGCTACTCGCAGCTGAGAAGGACCGTGGAGCTAGCGGCGAATTCGGAGAGCTCTTCGCTGCACTGCGCCGCTCGCAAGCGGCTTCGTTCTTCGCCTTCTGCCGTCCGGCGAGAGCTGAACTCCAGCGGTCAGTTGCAGCTCTGCCCAACAGCGTGTTCTCAGTTCTGCGGGCAAGCACGCCCTCTTGCCTTGGCCCCGAGTGCAAAGTCCCGAGCGAGCACTCGACTCAGTGCAATGCACCCGGAAGGACGCTCTCGCTCGTCTTTCAAGGAGCGATTCCTAACAGCAGAAGCAGCAGAGGCACAAACTGCATGACGAGAAGGGACAACGTAGAACACGTCTCTGTCCTGGCGCATTTTCGTGTGCGATACTTCCCTCCGGGTCTTCGGGCCTTGCGAAGCTCTGTGTACTGCGAGCGCTGCTACTCGCAGCTGAGAAGGACCGTGGAGCTAGCGGCGAATTCGGAGAGTTCTTCGCTGCACTGCGCCGCTCGCAAGCGGCTTCGTTTTCGCCTTTTGCCGTCCGGCGAGAGCTGAACTCCAGCGGTCAGTTGCAGCTCTGCCCAACAGCGTGTTCTCAGTTCTGCGGGCAAGCACGCCCTCTTGCCTTGGCCCCGAGTGCAAAGCCCCGAGCGAGCACTCGACTCAGTGCAATGCACCCGGAAGGACGCTCTCGCTCGTCTTTCAAGGAGCGATTCCTAACAGCAGAAGCAGCAGAGGCACAAACTGCATGACGAGAAGGGACAACGTAGAACACGTCTCTGTCCTGGCACATTTTCGTGTGCGATACTTCCCTCCGGGTCTTCGGGCCTTGCGAAGCCCTGTGTACTGCGAGCGCTGCTACTCGCAGCTGAGAAGGACCGTGGAGCTAGCGGCGAATTCGGAGAGCTCTTCGCTGCACTGCGCCGCTCGCAAGCGGCTTCGTTCTTCGCCTTCTGCCGTCCGGCGAGAGCTGAACTCCAGCGGTCAGTTGCAGCTCTGCCCAACAGCGTGTTCTCAGTTCTGCGGGCAAGCACGCCCTCTTGCCTTGGCCCCGAGAGCAAAGCCCCGAGCGAGCACTCGACTCAGTGCAATGCACCCGGAAGGACGCTCTCGCTCGTCTTTCAAGGAGCGATTCCTAACAGCAGAAGCAGCAGAGGCACAAACTGCATGACGAGAAGGGACAACGTAGAACACGTCTCTGTCCTGGCACATTTCCGTGTGCCATACTTCCCTCCGGGTCTTCGGGCCTTGCGAAGCTCTGTGTACTGCGAGCGCTGCTACTCGCAGCTGAGAAGGACCGTGGAGCTAGCGGCGAATTCGGAGAGCTCTTCGCTGCACTGCGCCGCTCGCAAGCGGCTTCGTTCTTCGCCTTCTGCCGTCCGGCGAGAGCTGAACTCCAGCGGTCAGTTGCAGCTCTGCCCAACAGCGTGTTCTCAGTTCTGCGGGCAAGCACGCCCTCTTGCCTTGGCCCCGAGAGCAAAGTCCCGAGCGAGCACTCGACTCAGTGCAATGCACCAGGAAGGACGCTCTCGCTCGCCTTTCAAGGAGCGATTCCTAACAGCAGAAGCAGCAGAGGCACAAACTGCATGACGAGAAGGGACAACGTAGAACACGTCTCTGTCCTGGCACATTTTCGTGTGCGATACTTCCCTCCGGGTCTTCGGGCCTTGCGAAGCCCTGTGTACTGCGAGCGCTGCTACTCGCAGCTGAGAAGGACCGTGGAGCTAGCGGCGAATTCGGAGAGCTCTTCGCTGCACTGCGCCGCTCGCAAGCGGCTTCGTTCTTCGCCTTCTGCCGTCCGGCGAGAGCTGAACTCCAGCGGTCAGTTGCAGCTCTGCCCAACAGCGTGTTCTCAGTTCTGCGGGCAAGCACGCCCTCTTGCCTTGGCCCCGAGAGCAAAGTCCCGAGCGAGCACTCGACTCAGTGCAATGCACCCGGAAGGACGCTCTCGCTCGTCTTTCAAGGAGCGATTCCTAACAGCAGAAGCAGCAGAGGCACAAACTGCATGACGAGAAGGGACAACGTAGAACACGTCTCTGTCCTGGCACATTTTCGTGTGCGAAACTTCCCTCCGGGTCTTCGGGCCTTGCGAAGCCCTGTGTACTGCGAGCGCTGCTACTCGCAGCTGAGAAGGACCGTGGAGCTAGCGGCGAATTCGGAGAGCTCTTCGCTGCACTGCGCCGCTCGCAAGCGGCTTCGTTCTTCGCCTTCTGCCGTCCGGCGAGAGCTGAACTCCAGCGGTCAGTTGCAGCTCTGCCCAACAGCGTGTTCTCAGTTCTGCGGGCAAGCACGCCCTCTTGCCTTGGCCCCGAGAGCAAAGTCCCGAGCGAGCACTCGACTCAGTGCAATGCACCCGGAAGGACGCTCTCGCTCGCCTTTCAAGGAGCGATTCCTAACAGCAGAAGCAGCAGAGGCACAAACTGCATGACGAGAAGGGACAACGTAGAACACGTCTCTGTCCTGGCACATTTTCGTGTGCGAAACTTCCCTCCGGGTCTTCCGGCCTTGCGAAGCCCTGTGTACTGCGAGCGCTGCTACTCGCAGCTGAGAAGGACCGTGGAGCTAGCGGCGAATTCGGAGAGCTCTTCGCTGCACTGCGCCGCTCGCAAGCGGCTTCGTTCTTCGCCTTCTGCCGTCCGGCGAGAGCTGAACTCCAGCGGTAAGTTTCAGCTCTGCCCAACAGCGTGTTCTCAGTTCTGCGGGCAAGCACGCCCTCTTGCCTTGGCCCCGAGAGCAAAGTCCCGAGCGAGCACTCGACTCAGTGCAATGCACCCGGAAGGACGCTCTCGCTCGCCTTTCAAGGAGCGATTCCTAACAGCAGAAGCAGCAGAGGCACAAACTGCATGACGAGAAGGGACAACGTAGAACACGTCTCTGTCCTGGCACATTTTCGTGTGCGATACTTCCCTCCGGGTCTTCGGGCCTTGCGAAGCCCTGTGTACTGCGAGCGCTGCTACTCGCAGCTGAGAAGGACCGTGGAGCTAGCGGCGAATTCGGAGAGCTCTTCGCTGCACTGCGCCGCTCGCAAGCGGCTTCGTTCTTCGCCTTCTGCCGTCCGGCGAGAGCTGAACTCCAGCGGTCAGTTGCAGCTCTGCCCAACAGCGTGTTCTCAGTTCTGCGGGCAAGCACGCCCTCTTGCCTTGGCCCCGAGAGCAAAGTCCCGAGCGAGCATTCGACTTAGTGCAATGCACCCGGAAGGACGCTCTCGCTCGTCTTTCAAGGAGCGATTCCTAACAGCAGAAGCAGCAGAGGCACAAACTGCATGACGAGAAGGGACAACGTAGAACACGTCTCTGTCCTGGCACATTTTCGTGTGCGATACTTCCCTCCGGGTCTTCGGGCCTTGCGAAGCTCTGTGTACTGCGAGCGCTGCTACTCGCAGCTGAGAAGGACCGTGGAGCTAGCGGCGAATTCGGAGAGCTCTTCGCTGCACTGCGCCGCTCGCAAGCGGCTTCGTTCTTCGCCTTCTGCCGTCCGGCGAGAGCTGAACTCCAGCGGTCAGTTGCAGCTCTGCCCAACAGCGTGTTCTCAGTTCTGCGGGCAAGCACGCCCTCTTGCCTTGGCCCCGAGAGCAAAGTCCCGAGCGAGCACTCGACTCAGTGCAATGCACCCGGAAGGACGCTCTCGCTCGCCTTTCAAGGAGCGATTCCTAACAGCAGAAGCAGCAGAGGCACAAACTGCATGACGAGAAGGGACAACGTAGAACACGTCTCTGTCCTGGCACATTTCCGTGTGCCATACTTCCCTCCGGGTCTTCGGGCCTTGCGAAGCTCTGTGTACTGCGAGCGCTGCTACTCGCAGCTGAGAAGGACCGTGGAGCTAGCGGCGAATTCGGAGAGCTCTTCGCTGCACTGCGCCGCTCGCAAGCGGCTTCGTTCTTCGCCTTCTGCCGTCCGGCGAGAGCTGAACTCCAGCGGTCAGTTGCAGCTCTGCCCAACAGCGTGTTCTCAGTTCTGCGGGCAAGCACGCCCTCTTGCCTTGGCCCCGAGAGCAAAGTCCCGAGCGAGCACTCGACTCAGTGCAATGCACCCGGAAAGACGCTGTTGCTCGCCTTTCAAGGAGCGATTCCTAACAGCAGAAGCAGCAGAGGCACAAACTGCATGACGAGAAGGGACAACGTAGAACACGTCTCTGTCCTGGTACATTTTCCTGTGCGAAACTTCCCTCCGGGTCTTCGGTCCTTGCGAAGCTCTATGTACTGTGAGCGCTGCTACTTGCAGCTGAGAAAGACCGTGGAGCTAGCGGCGAATTCGGAGAGCGCTGAGCACGTAGTCAAGAAGCGAGACGTGGCCCTGCAACGCGGTGCTAATAGCAGCTTCCTCGCGGCCGGGGCGAGCTCCGGCCACAAGACATTCTCGTCCTGGCAACGGATCTCTGTGAAGGGCGTAGGCGAAAAGCTTTCGTTTTCCATTCGAACTGCGAGAGAGGCAGACTGTTGCACGGAGCTCTGAGAACAAAGGTGCACGCCCTAGGCGGGCTTGGGCAGAAGCAGCGTTCTCTAGCTCTTGGCTGCCGGCGCACTTGTGGTTGTGTGGCGCCCTTGCAGTGGCTTCTGGCCGCCGGCAAGTGAAAGCGGCTCCACGCTTGGGCGAGGGCGGTGAACGAAGCGGCACTAGTCCCGTGCTTGTGTGCACCACGTTACAGGCTACTAGGAGAGGAAGGTGGTTGACTCTCGCTTGCCTTCCCAAGTGCCCTTAGCAGTCGGAAGGAGCAAGCTGAAGCACTGCTGCTTGTGCTGCTCCTTGGTTCCCTTGCAGCCCGCTGTGAAAGCATTGGCGGTCGCTTCTAGGCGCCGAGTTGCACACAGCACCACTGTAAGTGCCGCGGAGAAGGGAAATCCAGAGTGCAGCGAGGAGCTGGACGTGGCTTACGTGCAGTAAGGAGAAGGTGAACCTAGGCACTGCCTCTTCAATCTGGCCGCCTCTGCTCTGGTAGCAACTTTTGCAAGTCGGCAGAGGGAGCTGCGAGTATGTAGAACGGAGGGCAGCGAGACGCCGTGTGTTATGCGCCCTTTCAGGGCTGCTGCCAGGGTGCCACTTTAAGAACGCCTTCTTCTTCCTCGCGTCCTTCCTCCACTATAGTCTCCTGGATTCACCTGAGACTCTTCCTAGGCATCTCCCTGATCCTTTTTGCAATGAGTCTCACATCATTCTCCTGAAGAAACTGTCTGCTTATGGTTTGCATGGGTGGGCTGTTTGCTGGGTGACAAACTGGGTGATGGCCAGGCCCACAGAGTGGTGGGAAATAGAGTTCATCCAGCTGGTCCCCAAGGCTCGGTCTTGGGCCCAGTCCTGTTTAATATCTTGCTCAGTGTTCTGGACAAGGGGATAGAGTACACGCCCAGGAAGTTCACAGATGATGCAAAGTTGGCTGGTAGTGTTTTTTTCTTCTGGAGGACAGCAGGCTCTGCTTCTTCTTCCTCCTGTTCTGAGGTCGCTGCTCCCTCTTCATCCCTCATTAAGTGTGCTGATTTTGTCACTTGGATGAGAAAACAAACAATTTTAGCAACAATACTAGTGGCAGGGTACAAGAAAGGAAGAGTTCACACGAATCCCCCCCCCCCCCCGCCCAACAACAGAAAATACCTGATGGCTCCTCTGCCCAGCTTACTGACTACACCGGAACCCATTGTCCCCCAAAGATACTCCCTTCTCCCTGCCCCCAGCCATGATGTGAGATGGAATAGAATAACTAAGATTAAGATTCTCCCTATGGAACTCCATCATACTTCGATTCTGGGAAAAAAAATTTCTTGAAGTTCTATCATTTCAGATCATTTGAATTTGAATTTGCATACTAAAAAGTCTAGCCAGAAACTCATGACAATATTAATAGCCCATTCTAGAATGTCCGAGATGATAGACACTTCTTTCAAGAGAATGTGATACCTCACGTGACTTCTCCAGAATTTAAATGAACAGCGGGAGTAGTCTACAAGATTCTTGCTGCCATCTGGATTTCCTGGTATTTGGCTGGTCTATGTAAACCAACCAGCTATTCAGCAGAGGGAATATTAGTGTGATACTTGATGGTATGTGAGATGGAACACAGTAATTTATGGCTTTTTGCATAGTGATGAAGCTGTAAAGAAAGCTCCGTAATGCTCAGACAAGGAGGCTGCTGGACTTCAAGCAGCAAAGGCCCAAAACGAACCAGTGAAAAGGTGTCATTGAAAAAAAAAAAAAAGCCAGGTGGGGAGCAAAGTGATACTTAAGGGCAGTTTACTGAAAGAGGGAATCTAGTGAAAAAAAAAGTCCAAGAGTGAAGGAATAACAGAGAAAATGAAACTAAGGAAGGAAATCAATCTCAGCTAATCATTTCAGAAGCTAACAAGTTGTCATTGCAATGATGCATAAAGTGAGAAAAAATAAATATGTCTGCGCCAAAATCTGAAATATGAACTTTATTGCATTCTGTCTTCCACGGAATCATACAACAGTCTGTGATTAAAGATCATGTAGTCCAACTTCCTTGCCAGGTAGATCTTACAGTAGATCAAATTGCTCAAGACTAGCCAAACTGATAAGGAGCACTCTCAATGATGGGGCATCCACAACTTCTCTGGAACACCCGTTTGAGTGTCTCACCAGCTTCATTGTAGAAAAGTTTTTCCTTTTAGCCAATCTAAACCTAGTCTCAGTTTGAAAGCATGGCCCCTTATCCTGTCTCTGCAAACTTTCCTAAAAAGTCTTTCTCCATTTGTCTTATACCCTCTTTACATATTCAAAGGCCACAATACTGTCTCTCCAGAAACCTCTCTTCTCCAGGCTAAAAGATCCTACTTTTCACAAGAACCAGGTCATAAACTGAGATGGAAGACATCTCAGGAGATCAGATCATCCAACAGCTCAGCGTAAGAATAGCTCTGAAGTCAGATCAACTAGCTTAGGGCTGTGTCTGTTTGAATTTTGAAAATTAGCAGGACTTGAAATGCTTCAAGGAAGAGAACTCGGGGTGGCTCCAGAAACAGCCTGAGAAACTCGAGCAAACTCGAAACCTCAGAAACTACCACTGCTTTCTCTCCCTCAGCCCAAGCAGTCCCAAAGAAGAAGTGTTCCCAGCAGGCTGGGATAGCACACATATACACTACATATACGTGACAGGCATCGCCAGCAGCCACATCCTGCTCCTTTCTGTGGCTGGCAAGAGTGAGACTGGATGTTTACATGTGGGCAAACTGGGTCCCTCCAGCAGCTCACACACTCAGCCTGCCCAGTGACCCCACTGAATTCCAGTATTAGCAGTGTGCCAAGGCCACAGCACTACTCCGCTTGCTGGCACAGACCATCACACGCCTCCTAAATCAGTCAGGACTCCCCTGGTCCCACAGCCAGCACCCCACTTGCCCTCCGCCAGGCCACTGCCATTGTTCACCAACTTCTCCACTTTGATCTTTGCTGGTGCTCTCAACACTGGCACACCCAGATGTTCTGCAGCTGTTGTCTCCTGGTGGAAAGGACTTGTAAAGCCATGTTTCCTAACAGGACTTCCACAACCTTTCAAAGCAACCTTTTCTGGGGTATGAACAATCTCATTCAAATGTCAACATTTCTTTTCCCGTATGTGAAATCAGAATTTCCTTCTTCCGGGCATGCCCAAAACAAGGCACAAACTACATTGTGCCTTCTGTTTCACATGCTGACTCGTTTGTAAACAATGCTAGGAGAATACCTGTTTTGATCCAAGCTAATCTCTGGCCCTTATAGTGCTTTCGGTAGTTAGTTTTGCTTTGTTATTTACTTGATGTCCCATTGAATTGTTGAATCATAAACAGACTACCTGTCTGTATAGCAGCATAGCAGTGATGAATAAATGCAAGAGAAGGAGCAAGGTGATTGTTTGCTAGACTCTTCCTAGAAACTGAGAAATCTGTTACTTAATGCTGACCACAGCAGATGGAGGAAGCATCCTACATGATGTCAAAGCAATGAAGCTGTAATCACTTTTATGATTACAGTCAAGGCACTGCTTTTGCCACCATAAGTGGAGTGCAGGGAATCTTAAAAGACGACACTCTAACTGTTGTCCATGCTCACTGAGAAAATAATGCTTTTACAGCAGAGCAGGTCTCACCGCAGCTAAATCATGGCTTCAACTGTACACCGCCTTCAAAAAGCCCACAAAAACACAAATGAAAGGATTTGGAACCCAAGGGAATCTCGGATTGTGACATCAGCTCACTCTGGATTCTTTCCAAATTCTCAATTCCATTTTCTTCCGAGCCAATTTTCCCACCTAACTTGAGATGTAATTTATGGATTTCCAACACATCTAGTTACCTTAGAATTAGATTGCCACTAGCCAAAAAGACAGAAACAAGCAGTTAAGTGAAGACTGAAACCATGGTTGTTTAGAACAGCAAAACTTGGGCGAAACTATTCTTAAGAAAACCAAAACTTTTAGGACTTACCCATGTATTTTTGGAGGTGGAAAAAGTTTTACATCGAAAAGTCCCTAGGGAACTCTCTTCAGTGCCTGGAGAGCCGCTGTCGCTCGCCTTTCAAGGACCTATTCGTCACAGCAGAGGCAGCAGAGCACAAGATGGCCGACGAGAAGGGGCAGTGTAGAACTCTCTGTCTGTCTGTGTCTCTACTCAGTGTAGAACGTCTCTATCCTGGCACATTTTCGAGTGCGATACTTCCCTCCGGGTCTTCGGTCCTTGCGAAGCTCTATGTACTGTGAGCGCTGCTACTTGCAGCTGAGAAAGACCGTGGAGCTAGCGGCGAATTCGGAGAGCGCTGAGCACGTAGTCAAGAAGCGAGACGTGTCCCTGCAACGCGGTGCTAATAGCAGCTTCCTCGCGGCGGGGGCGAGCTCCGGCCACAAGACATTCTCGTCCTGGCAACGGATCTCTGTGACGGGCGTAGGCGAAAAGCTTTCGTTTTCCATTCGAACTGCGAGAGAGGCAGACTGTTGCACGGAGCTCTGAGAACAAAGGTGCACGCCCTAGGCGGGCTTGGGCAGAAGCAGCGTTCTCTAGCTCTTGGCTGCCGGCGCACTTGTGGTTGTGTGGCGCCCTTGCAGCGGCTTCTGGCCGCCGGCAAGTGAAAGCGGCTCCACGCTTGGGCGAGGGCGGTGAACGAAGCGGCACTAGTCCCGTGCTTGTGTGCACCACGTTACTAGGAGAGGAAGGTGGTTGACTCTCGCTTGCCTTCCCAAGTGCCCTTAGCAGTCGGAAGGAGCAAGCTGAAGCACTGCTGCTTGTGCTGCTCCTTGGTTCCCTTGCAGCCCGCTGTGAAAGCATTGGCGGTCACTTCTAGGCGCCGAGTTGCACACAGCACCACGGTAAGTGCCTCGGAGAAGGGAAATCCAGAGTGCAGCGAGGAGCTGGACGTGGCTTACGTGCAGTAAGGAGAAGGTGAACCTAGGCACTGCCTCTTCAATCTGGCCGCCTCTGCTCTGGTAGCAACTTTTGCAAGTCGGCAGAGGGAGCCGCGAGTATGTAGAACGGAGGGCAGCGAGATGCCGTGTGTTATGCGCCTTTTCAGGGCTGCTGCCAGGGTGCTACTTTAAGAACGCCTTTTTCTTCCTCGCGTCCTTCTCGCTTCGCTCTAGCTGCATGGAGTACAGCACAGCGAAGGAGTGAGGAAGGGCTCTGCCCCAGCTTTTGTCCCGGCCTGCCTGTGCTGCGCCTTTAGCTGCACACGAGAACAACGGCATTTCTTACCCGCAAGGTAAAAAAGGCTTTAGTGTAGCCTTAGGAATGGCAAGTGCCTAGGCATTAAGTTGAGCGACCACGTATGAGGGAGTCTTTAGAGGTTTCCTCCCCCATGGCGCAGGTGTATTCTCATTCTCGTGCTGAACTGAAAAGTCCGGGCATGGCAAGACTGGCCTGCCTTGTGCAGAGACGAACACAAATGTGGGGCTATGATCCTCTGTGTTCGGAGCTCTGCTTCCGGGTGTGTGGGCCGCCGTGAGCCCGCAGCAGCCGCCGAGGACAGTGTGGATTGTGGATGAGTCTGGGCTGGCCCCCGGCCCCCCCGTTGGTCTGACAGCGGCAGAAGTGGCGTAGGAGCGGCATCGCCTGAGGGCCCCATGGGGGGCGGGAAGAGAGCCGGGAGTGACCCCGAACGACACCGGAAGCGATATCCGTAGGGCCCGGAAGGCCAGCGTTGCCATCGAGTTTGGCCGGTAGGAGGCGTCTAAGGTGCTTTGAAAGGTGGAGCTTCTTTGCTCTAGGACAGTCTGGGAGAGCTGAGGGTGTCCAATCTGGAGAACAGAAGGCTCCAGGGAGATCTTCGAGCCCTTTGCAGTGCCTGCTGGGGCTCCAAGATAGCTGGGGAGGGACTTTGGAAAAGGGTCTGGACTCGCAGGACAAGGGGGAATAGCTTCAAACTGCCAGAGGGCTGGGATAGATGGGATATTGGAAAGGAATTCTTCCTTGGGTGGGTGCTGAGGCACATGTTGCTCAAAGAGGCTGTGTAGGAGCCCCATGGCAGGAAGCGTCCAGGGCCAGGCTGGAGCGGACATGGAGCAACCTGGACTAGTGGAAAAGTGTCCCTGCCCGTGTCAGGATGTGGGAAGAAGATAATTTGTCTCTAAGGTCGCTTCCAGTCCAAACCATTCTGGGATTCTAGGATTCATGGAAGGCCCTTTTCCAAGTGAAGTGTTGTATCTCTTGGCTCCCAGCTTGTAGTTGCCAGTTCTTCTGGAAGCAGGCGTGGCGAAGCAGCTGTGATGAGCCATGGGTTCTCAATAGGACGAGTGTGATATATTTGCAGAGAGGAAGGCTGCAGACAGATATTCAAGGTCCAGGTAAAACAAGCAAAGGATTGAATAGAAGCCAAAGATTGGTTGTGTTAGTCAGTTTGCTGGCTGTTGAAATGGCCCCAGGTAATTTTCAACATTTCTAATTTGGATTTGTTTGAGTAAAAAATGAATGTGTTACCTCCAGCGTAGGCTCTCCAATGCATCTCCATGTGCTCCCATCTCTTTGTTGTATATCGGGTTCTATTAACTGAAGACAGAATCATAACACAGTAGTAAAACATTTAGAGGTGCGAAGCCCTGTGTACTGCGAGCGCTGCTACTCGCAGCTGAGAAGGACCGTGGAGCTAGCGGCGAATTCGGAGAGCTCTTCGCTGCACTGCGCCGCTCGCAAGCGGCTTCGTTCTTCGCCTTCTGCCGTCCGGCGAGAGCTGAACTCCAGCGGTCAGTTGCAGCTCTGCCCAACAGCGTGTTCTCAGTTCTGCGGGCAAGCACGCCCTCTTGCCTTGGCCCCGAGAGCAAAGTCCCGAGCGAGCACTCGACTCAGTGCAATGCACCCGGAAGGACGCTCTCGCTCGTCTTTCAAGGAGCGATTCCTAACAGCAGAAGCAGCAGAGGCACAAACTGCATGACGAGAAGGGACAACGTAGAACACGTCTCTGTCCTGGCACATTTTCGTGTGCGATACTTCCCTCCGGGTCTTCGGGCCTTGCGAAGCTCTGTGTACTGCGAGCGCTGCTACTCGCAGCTGAGAAGGACCGTGGAGCTAGCGGCGAATTCGGAGAGCTCTTCGCTGCACTGCGCCGCTCGCAAGCGGCTTCGTTCTTCGCCTTCTGCCGTCCGGCGAGAGCTGAACTCCAGCGGTCAGTTGCAGCTCTGCCCAACAGCGTGTTCTCAGTTCTGCGGGCAAGCACGCCCTCTTGCCTTGGCCCCGAGTGCAAAGACCCGAGCGAGCACTCGACTCAGTGCAATGCACCCGGAAGGACGCTCTCGCTCGTCTTTCAAGGAGCGATTACCTACAGCAGAAGCAGCAGAGGCACAAACTGCATGACGAGAAGGGACAACGTAGAACACGTCTCTGTCCTGGCACATTTTCGTGTGCGATACTTCCCTCCGGGTCTTCGGGCCTTGCGAAGCTCTGTGTACTGCGAGCGCTGCTACTCGCAGCTGAGAAGGACCGTGGAGCTAGCGGCGAATTCGGAGAGCTCTTCGCTGCACTGCGCCGCTCGCAAGCGGCTTCGTTCTTCGCCTTCTGCCGTCCGGCGAGAGCTGAACTCCAGCGGTCAGTTGCAGCTCTGCCCAACAGCGTGTTCTCAGTTCTGCGGGCAAGCACGCCCTCTTGCCTTGGCCCCGAGTGCAAAGTCCCGAGCGAGCACTCGACTCAGTGCAATGCACCCGGAAGGACGCTCTCGCTCGTCTTTCAAGGAGCGATTCCTAACAGCAGAAGCAGCAGAGGCACAAACTGCATGACGAGAAGGGACAACGTAGAACACGTCTCTGTCCTGGCGCATTTTCGTGTGCCATACTTCCCTCCGGGTCTTCGGGCCTTGCGAAGCTCTGTGTACTGCGAGCGCTGCTACTCGCAGCTGAGAAGGACCGTGGAGCTAGCGGCGAATTCGGAGAGTTCTTCGCTGCACTGCGCCGCTCGCAAGCGGCTTCGTTTTCGCCTTTTGCCGTCCGGCGAGAGCTGAACTCCAGCGGTCAGTTGCAGCTCTGCCCAACAGCGTGTTCTCAGTTCTGCGGGCAAGCACGCCCTCTTGCCTTGGCCCCGAGTGCAAAGTCCCGAGCGAGCACTCGACTCAGTGCAATGCACCCGGAAGGACGCTCTCGCTCGTCTTTCAAGGAGCGATTACCTACAGCAGAAGCAGCAGAGGCACAAACTGCATGACGAGAAGGGACAACGTAGAACACGTCTCTGTCCTGGCACATTTTCGTGTGCGATACTTCCCTCCGGGTCTTCGGGCCTTGCGAAGCCCTGTGTACTGCGAGCGCTGCTACTCGCAGCTGAGAAGGACCGTGGAGCTAGCGGCGAATTCGGAGAGCTCTTCGCTGCACTGCGCCGCTCGCAAGCGGCTTCGTTCTTCGCCTTCTGCCGTCCGGCGAGAGCTGAACTCCAGCGGTCAGTTGCAGCTCTGCCCAACAGCGTGTTCTCAGTTCTGCGGGCAAGCACGCCCTCTTGCCTTGGCCCCGAGAGCAAAGTCCCGAGCGAGCACTCGACTCAGTGCAATGCACCCGGAAGGACGCTCTCGCTCGTCTTTCAAGGAGCGATTCCTAACAGCAGAAGCAGCAGAGGCACAAACTGCATGACGAGAAGGGACAACGTAGAACACGTCTCTGTCCTGGCACATTTCCGTGTGCCATACTTCCCTCCGGGTCTTCGGGCCTTGCGAAGCTCTGTGTACTGCGAGCGCTGCTACTCGCAGCTGAGAAGGACCGTGGAGCTAGCGGCGAATTCGGAGAGCTCTTCGCTGCACTGCGCCGCTCGCAAGCGGCTTCGTTCTTCGCCTTCTGCCGTCCGGCGAGAGCTGAACTCCAGCGGTCAGTTGCAGCTCTGCCCAACAGCGTGTTCTCAGTTCTGCGGGCAAGCACGCCCTCTTGCCTTGGCCCCGAGAGCAAAGTCCCGAGCGAGCACTCGACTCAGTGCAATGCACCCGGAAGGACGCTCTCGCTCGTCTTTCAAGGAGCGATTACCTACAGCAAAAGCAGCAGAGGCACAAACTGCATGACGAGAAGGGACAACGTAGAACACGTCTCTGTCCTGGCACATTTTCGTGTGCGATACTTCCCTCCGGGTCTTCGGGCCTTGCGAAGCTCCGTGTACTGCGAGCGCTGCTACTCGCAGCTGAGAAGGACCGTGGAGCTAGCGGCGAATTCGGAGAGCTCTTCGCTGCACTGCGCCGCTCGCAAGCGGCTTCGTTCTTCGCCTTCTGCCGTCCGGCGAGAGCTGAACTCCGGCGGTCAGTTGCAGCTCTGCCCAACAGCGTGTTCTCAGTTCTGCGGGCAAGCACGCCCTCTTGCCTTGGCCCCGAGAGCAAAGTCCCGAGCGAGCACTCGACTCAGTGCAATGCACCCGGAAGGACGCTCTCGCTCGTCTTTCAAGGAGCGATTCCTAACAGCACAAGCAGCAGAGGCACAAACTGCATGACGAGAAGGGACAACGTAGAACACGTCTCTGTCCTGGCACATTTTCGTGTGCGATACTTCCCTCCGGGTCTTCGGGCCTTGCGAAGCTCTGTGTACTGCGAGCGCTGCTACTCGCAGCTGAGAAGGACCGTGGAGCTAGCGGCGAATTCGGAGAGCTCTTCGCTGCACTGCGCCGCTCGCAAGCGGCTTCGTTCTTCGCCTTCTGCCGTCCGGCGAGAGCTGAACTCCAGCGGTCAGTTGCAGCTCTGCCCAACAGCGTGTTCTCAGTTCTGCGGGCAAGCACGCCCTCTTGCCTTGGCCCCGAGTGCAAAGTCCCGAGCGAGCACTCGACTCAGTGCAATGCACCCGGAAGGACGCTCTCGCTCGTCTTTCAAGGAGCGATTCCTAACAGCAGAAGCAGCAGAGGCACAAACTGCATGACGAGAAGGGACAACGTAGAACACGTCTCTGTCCTGGCGCATTTTCGTGTGCCATACTTCCCTCCGGGTCTTCGGGCCTTGCGAAGCTCTGTGTACTGCGAGCGCTGCTACTCGCAGCTGAGAAGGACCGTGGAGCTAGCGGCGAATTCGGAGAGTTCTTCGCTGCACTGCGCCGCTCGCAAGCGGCTTCGTTTTCGCCTTTTGCCGTCCGGCGAGAGCTGAACTCCAGCGGTCAGTTGCAGCTCTGCCCAACAGCGTGTTCTCAGTTCTGCGGGCAAGCACGCCCTCTTGCCTTGGCCCCGAGTGCAAAGTCCCGAGCGAGCACTCGACTCAGTGCAATGCACCCGGAAGGACGCTCTCGCTCGTCTTTCAAGGAGCGATTCCTAACAGCAGAAGCAGCAGAGGCACAAACTGCATGACGAGAAGGGACAACGTAGAACACGTCTCTGTCCTGGCACATTTTCGTGTGCGATACTTCCCTCCGGGTCTTCGGGCCTTGCGAAGCCCTGTGTACTGCGAGCGCTGCTACTCGCAGCTGAGAAGGACCGTGGAGCTAGCGGCGAATTCGGAGAGCTCTTCGCTGCACTGCGCCGCTCGCAAGCGGCTTCGTTCTTCGCCTTCTGCCGTCCGGCGAGAGCTGAACTCCAGCGGTCAGTTGCAGCTCTGCCCAACAGCGTGTTCTCAGTTCTGCGGGCAAGCACGCCCTCTTGCCTTGGCCCCGAGAGCAAAGTCCCGAGCGAGCACTCGACTCAGTGCAATGCACCCGGAAGGACGCTCTCGCTCGTCTTTCAAGGAGCGATTCCTAACAGCAGAAGCAGCAGAGGCACAAACTGCATGACGAGAAGGGACAACGTAGAACACGTCTCTGTCCTGGCACATTTTCGTGTGCGATACTTCCCTCCGGGTCTTCGGGCCTTGCGAAGCTCTGTGTACTGCGAGCGCTGCTACTCGCAGCTGAGAAGGACCGTGGAGCTAGCGGCGAATTCGGAGAGCTCTTCGCTGCACTGCGCCGCTCGCAAGCGGCTTCGTTCTTCGCCTTCTGCCGTCCGGCGAGAGCTGAACTCCAGCGGTCAGTTGCAGCTCTGCCCAACAGCGTGTTCTCAGTTCTGCGGGCAAGCACGCCCTCTTGCCTTGGCCCCGAGTGCAAAGTCCCGAGCGAGCACTCGACTCAGTGCAATGCACCCGGAAGGACGCTCTCGCTCGTCTTTCAAGGAGCGATTCCTAACAGCAGAAGCAGCAGAGGCACAAACTGCATGACGAGAAGGGACAACGTAGAACACGTCTCTGTCCTGGCACATTTTCGTGTGCGATACTTCCCTCCGGGTCTTCGGGCCTTGCGAAGCTCTGTGTACTGCGAGCGCTGCTACTCGCAGCTGAGAAGGACCGTGGAGCTAGCGGCGAATTCGGAGAGCTCTTCGCTGCACTGCGCCGCTCGCAAGCGGCTTCGTTCTTCGCCTTCTGCCGTCCGGCGAGAGCTGAACTCCAGCGGTCAGTTGCAGCTCTGCCCAACAGCGTGTTCTCAGTTCTGCGGGCAAGCACGCCCTCTTGCCTTGGCCCCGAGTGCAAAGACCCGAGCGAGCACTCGACTCAGTGCAATGCACCCGGAAGGACGCTCTCGCTCGTCTTTCAAGGAGCGATTACCTACAGCAGAAGCAGCAGAGGCACAAACTGCATGACGAGAAGGGACAACGTAGAACACGTCTCTGTCCTGGCACATTTTCGTGTGCGATACTTCCCTCCGGGTCTTCGGGCCTTGCGAAGCCCTGTGTACTGCGAGCGCTGCTACTCGCAGCTGAGAAGGACCGTGGAGCTAGCGGCGAATTCGGAGAGCTCTTCGCTGCACTGCGCCGCTCGCAAGCGGCTTCGTTCTTCGCCTTCTGCCGTCCGGCGAGAGCTGAACTCCAGCGGTCAGTTGCAGCTCTGCCCAACAGCGTGTTCTCAGTTCTGCGGGCAAGCACGCCCTCTTGCCTTGGCCCCGAGAGCAAAGTCCCGAGCGAGCACTCGACTCAGTGCAATGCACCCGGAAGGACGCTCTCGCTCGTCTTTCAAGGAGCGATTCCTAACAGCAGAAGCAGCAGAGGCACAAACTGCATGACGAGAAGGGACAACGTAGAACACGTCTCTGTCCTGGCACATTTCCGTGTGCCATACTTCCCTCCGGGTCTTCGGGCCTTGCGAAGCTCTGTGTACTGCGAGCGCTGCTACTCGCAGCTGAGAAGGACCGTGGAGCTAGCGGCGAATTCGGAGAGCTCTTCGCTGCACTGCGCCGCTCGCAAGCGGCTTCGTTCTTCGCCTTCTGCCGTCCGGCGAGAGCTGAACTCCAGCGGTCAGTTGCAGCTCTGCCCAACAGCGTGTTCTCAGTTCTGCGGGCAAGCACGCCCTCTTGCCTTGGCCCCGAGAGCAAAGTCCCGAGCGAGCACTCGACTCAGTGCAATGCACCCGGAAGGACGCTCTCGCTCGTCTTTCAAGGAGCGATTACCTACAGCAAAAGCAGCAGAGGCACAAACTGCATGACGAGAAGGGACAACGTAGAACACGTCTCTGTCCTGGCACATTTTCGTGTGCGATACTTCCCTCCGGGTCTTCGGGCCTTGCGAAGCTCCGTGTACTGCGAGCGCTGCTACTCGCAGCTGAGAAGGACCGTGGAGCTAGCGGCGAATTCGGAGAGCTCTTCGCTGCACTGCGCCGCTCGCAAGCGGCTTCGTTCTTCGCCTTCTGCCGTCCGGCGAGAGCTGAACTCCGGCGGTCAGTTGCAGCTCTGCCCAACAGCGTGTTCTCAGTTCTGCGGGCAAGCACGCCCTCTTGCCTTGGCCCCGAGAGCAAAGTCCCGAGCGAGCACTCGACTCAGTGCAATGCACCCGGAAGGACGCTCTCGCTCGTCTTTCAAGGAGCGATTCCTAACAGCACAAGCAGCAGAGGCACAAACTGCATGACGAGAAGGGACAACGTAGAACACGTCTCTGTCCTGGCACATTTCCGTGTGCCATACTTCCCTCCGGGTCTTCGGGCCTTGCGAAGCTCCGTGTACTGCGAGCGCTGCTACTCGCAGCTGAGAAGGACCGTGGAGCTAGCGGCGAATTCGGAGAGCTCTTCGCTGCACTGCGACGCTCGCAAGCGGCTTCGTTCTTCGCCTTCTGCCGTCCGGCGAGAGCTGAACTCCGGCGGTCAGTTGCAGCTCTGCCCAACAGCGTGTTCTCAGTTCTGCGGGCAAGCACGCCCTCTTGCCTTGGCCCCGGGAGCAAAGTCCCGAGCGAGCACTCGACTCAGTGCAATGCACCCGGAAGGACGCTCTCGCTCGTCTTTCAAGGAGCGATTCCTAACAGCAGAAGCAGCAGAGGCACAAACTGCATGACGAGAAGGGACAACGTAGAACACGTCTCTGTCCTGGCACATTTCCGTGTGCCATACTTCCCTCCGGGTCTTCGGGCCTTGCGAAGCTCCGTGTACTGCGAGCGCTGCTACTCGCAGCTGAGAAGGACCGTGGAGCTAGCGGCGAATTCGGAGAGCTCTTCGCTGCACTGCGCCGCTCGCAAGCGGCTTCGTTCTTCGCCTTCTGCCGTCCGGCGAGAGCTGAACTCCGGCGGTCAGTTGCAGCTCTGCCCAACAGCGTGTTCTCAGTTCTGCGGGCAAGCACGCCCTCTTGCCTTGGCCCCGAGAGCAAAGTCCCGAGCGAGCACTCGACTCAGTGCAATGCACCCGGAAGGACGCTCTCGCTCGTCTTTCAAGGAGCGATTCCTAACAGCACAAGCAGCAGAGGCACAAACTGCATGACGAGAAGGGACAACGTAGAACACGTCTCTGTCCTGGCACATTTTCGTGTGCGATACTTCCCTCCGGGTCTTCGGGCCTTGCGAAGCTCCGTGTACTGCGAGCGCTGCTACTCGCAGCTCAGAAGGACCGTGGAGCTAGCGGCGAATTCGGAGAGCTCTTCGCTGCACTGCGCCGCTCGCAAGCGGCTTCGTTCTTCGCCTTCTGCCGTCCGGCGACAGCTGAACTCCGGCGGTCAGTTGCAGCTCTGCCCAACAGCGTGTTCTCAGTTCTGCGGGCAAGCACGCCCTCTTGCCTTGGCCCCGGGAGCAAAGTCCCGAGCGAGCACTCGACTCAGTGCAATGCACCCGGAAGGACGCTCTCGCTCGTCTTTCAAGGAGCGATTCCTAACAGCAGAAGCAGCAGAGGCACAAACTGCATGACGAGAAGGGACAACGTAGAACACGTCTCTGTCCTGGTACATTTTCGTGTGCGATACTTCCCTCCGGGTCTTCGGGCCTTGCGAAGCTCCGTGTTCTGCGAGCGCTGCTACTCGCAGCTGAGAAGGACCGTGGAGCTAGCGGCGAATTCGGAGAGCTCTTCGCTGCACTGCGCCGCTCGCAAGCGGCTTCGTTCTTCGCCTTCTGCCGTCCGGCGAGAGCTGAACTCCGGCGGTCAGTTGCAGCTCTGCCCAACAGCGTGTTCTCAGTTCTGCGGGCAAGCACGCCCTCTTGCCTTGGCCCCGGGAGCAAAGTCCCGAGCGAGCACTCGACTCAGTGCAATGCACCCGGAAGGACGCTCTCGCTCGTCTTTCAAGGAGCGATTCCTAACAGCAGAAGCAGCAGAGGCACAAACTGCATGACGAGAAGGGACAACGTAGAACACGTCTCTGTCCTGGCACATTTTCGTGTGCGATACTTCCCTCCGGGTCTTCGGGCCTTGCGAAGCTCCGTGTACTGCGAGCGCTGCTACTCGCAGCTGAGAAGGACCGTGGAGCAAGCGGCGAATTCGGAGAGCTCTTCGCTGCACTGCGCCGCTCGCAAGCGGCTTCGTTCTTCGCCTTCTGCCGTCCAGCGACAGCTGAACTCCGGCGGTCAGTTGCAGCTCTGCCCAACAGCGTGTTCTCAGTTCTGCGGGCAAGCACGCCCTCTTGCCTTGGCCCCGAGAGCAAAGTCCCGAGCGAGCACTCGACTCAGTGCAATGCACCCGGAAGGACGCTCTCGCTCGTCTTTCAAGGAGCGATTCCTAACAGCAGAAGCAGCAGAGGCACAAACTGCATGACGAGAAGGGACAACGTAGAACACGTCTCTGTCCTGGCACATTTTCGTGTGCGATACTTCCCTCCGGGTCTTCGGGCCTTGCGAAGCTCCGTGTACTGCGAGCGCTGCTACTCGCAGCTGAGAAGGACCGTGGAGCTAGCGGCGAATTCGGAGAGCTCTTCGCTGCACTGCGCCGCTCGCAAGCGGCTTCGTTCTTCGCCTTCTGCCGTCCGGCGACAGCTGAACTCCGGCGGTCAGTTGCAGCTCTGCCCAACAGCGTGTTCTCAGTTCTGCGGGCAAGCACGCCCTCTTGCCTTGGCCCCGAGAGCAAAGTCCCGAGCGAGCACTCGACTCAGTGCAATGCACCCGGAAGGACGCTCTCGCTCGTCTTTCAAGGAGCGATTCCTAACAGCACAAGCAGCAGAGGCACAAACTGCATGACGAGAAGGGACAACGTAGAACACGTCTCTGTCCTGGCACATTTCCGTGTGCCATACTTCCCTCCGGGTCTTCGGGCCTTGCGAAGCTCCGTGTACTGCGAGCGCTGCTACTCGCAGCTGAGAAGGACCGTGGAGCTAGCGGCGAATTCGGAGAGCTCTTCGCTGCACTGCGCCGCTCGCAAGCGGCTTCGTTCTTCGCCTTCTGCCGTCCGGCGAGAGCTGAACTCCGGCGGTCAGTTGCAGCTCTGCCCAACAGCGTGTTCTCAGTTCTGCGGGCAAGCACGCCCTCTTGCCTTGGCCCCGAGAGCAAAGTCCCGAGCGAGCACTCGACTCAGTGCAATGCACCCGGAAGGACGCTCTCGCTCGTCTTTCAAGGAGCGATTCCTAACAGCAGAAGCAGCAGAGGCACAAACTGCATGACGAGAAGGGACAACGTAGAACACGTCTCTGTCCTGGCACATTTCCGTGTGCCATACTTCCCTCCGGGTCTTCGGGCCTTGCGAAGCTCCGTGTACTGCGAGCGCTGCTACTCGCAGCTGAGAAGGACCGTGGAGCTAGCGGCGAATTCGGAGAGCTCTTCGCTGCACTGCGCCGCTCGCAAGCGGCTTCGTTCTTCGCCTTCTGCCGTCCGGCGACAGCTGAACTCCGGCGGTCAGTTGCAGCTCTGCCCAACAGCGTGTTCTCAGTTCTGCGGGCAAGCACGCCCTCTTGCCTTGGCCCCGAGAGCAAAGTCCCGAGCGAGCACTCGACTCAGTGCAATGCACCCGGAAGGACGCTCTCGCTCGTCTTTCAAGGAGCGATTCCTAACAGCACAAGCAGCAGAGGCACAAACTGCATGACGAGAAGGGACAACGTAGATCACGTCTCTGTCCTGGCACATTTCCGTGTGCCATACTTCCCTCCGGGTCTTCGGGCCTTGCGAAGCTCCGTGTACTGCGAGCGCTGCTACTCGCAGCTGAGAAGGACCGTGGAGCTAGCGGCGAATTCGGAGAGCTCTTCGCTGCACTGCGCCGCTCGCAAGCGGCTTCGTTCTTCACCTTCTGCCGTCCGGCGACAGCTGAACTCCGGCGGTCAGTTGCAGCTCTGCCCAACAGCGTGTTCTCAGTTCTGCGGGCAAGCACGCCCTCTTGCCTTGGCCCCGAGAGCAAAGTCCCGAGCGAGCACTCGACTCAGTGCAATGCACCCGGAAGGACGCTCTCGCTCGTCTTTCAAGGAGCGATTCCTAACAGCACAAGCAGCAGAGGCACAAACTGCATGACGAGAAGGGACAACGTAGAACACATCTCTGTCCTGGCACATTTTCGTGTGCGATACTTCCCTCCGGGTCTTCGGGCCTTGCGAAGCCCTGTGTACTGCGAGCGCTGCTACTCGCAGCTGAGAAGGACCGTGGAGCTAGCGGCGAATTCGGAGAGCTCTTCGCTGCACTGCGCCGCTCGCAAGCGGCTTCGTTCTTCGCCTTCTGCCGTCCGGCGAGAGCTGAACTCCAGCGGTCAGTTGCAGCTCTGCCCAACAGCGTGTTCTCAGTTCTGCGGGCAAGCACGCCCTCTTGCCTTGGCCCCGAGAGCAAAGTCCCGAGCGAGCACTCGACTCAGTGCAATGCACCCGGAAGGACGCTCTCGCTCGCCTTTCAAGGAGCGATTCCTAACAGCAGAAGCAGCAGAGGCACAAACTGCATGACGAGAAGGGACAACGTAGAACACGTCTCTGTCCTGGCACATTTCCGTGTGCCATACTTCCCTCCGGGTCTTCGGGCCTTGCGAAGCTCTGTGTACTGCGAGCGCTGCTACTCGCAGCTGAGAAGGACCGTGGAGCTAGCGGCGAATTCGGAGAGCTCTTCGCTGCACTGCGCCGCTCGCAAGCGGCTTCGTTCTTCGCCTTCTGCCGTCCGGCGAGAGCTGAACTCCAGCGGTCAGTTGCAGCTCTGCCCAACAGCGTGTTCTCAGTTCTGCGGGCAAGCACGCCCTCTTGCCTTGGCCCCGAGAGCAAAGTCCCGAGCGAGCACTCGACTCAGTGCAATGCACCCGGAAGGACGCTCTCGCTCGTCTTTCAAGGAGCGATTACCTACAGCAAAAGCAGCAGAGGCACAAACTGCATGACGAGAAGGGACAACGTAGAACACGTCTCTGTCCTGGCACATTTTCGTGTGCGATACTTCCCTCCGGGTCTTCGGGCCTTGCGAAGCTCTGTGTACTGCGAGCGCTGCTACTCGCAGCTGAGAAGGACCGTGGAGCTAGCGGCGAATTCGGAGAGCTCTTCGCTGCACTGCGCCGCTCGCAAGCGGCTTCGTTCTTCGCCTTCTGCCGTCCGGCGAGAGCTGAACTCCAGCGGTCAGTTGCAGCTCTGCCCAACAGCGTGTTCTCAGTTCTGCGGGCAAGCACGCCCTCTTGCCTTGGCCCCGAGAGCAAAGTCCCGAGCGAGCACTCGACTCAGTGCAATGCACCCGGAAGGACGCTCTCGCTCGTCTTTCAAGGAGCGATTACCTACAGCAAAAGCAGCAGAGGCACAAACTGCATGACGAGAAGGGACAACGTAGAACACGTCTCTGTCCTGGCACATTTTCGTGTGCGATACTTCCCTCCGGGTCTTCGGGCCTTGCGAAGCTCTGTGTACTGCGAGCGCTGCTACTCGCAGCTGAGAAGGACCGTGGAGCTAGCGGCGAATTCGGAGAGCTCTTCGCTGCACTGCGCCGCTCGCAAGCGGCTTCGTTCTTCGCCTTCTGCCGTCCGGCGAGAGCTGAACTCCAGCGGTCAGTTGCAGCTCTGCCCAACAGCGTGTTCTCAGTTCTGCGGGCAAGCACGCCCTCTTGCCTTGGCCCCGAGAGCAAAGCCCCGAGCGAGCACTCGACTCAGTGCAATGCACCCGGAAGGACGCTCTCGCTCGCCTTTCAAGGAGCGATTCCTAACAGCAGAAGCAGCAGAGGCACAAACTGCATGACGAGAAGGGACAACGTAGAACACGTCTCTGTCCTGGCACATTTCCGTGTGCCATACTTCCCTCCGGGTCTTCGGGCCTTGCGAAGCTCTGTGTACTGCGAGCGCTGCTACTCGCAGCTGAGAAGGACCGTGGAGCTAGCGGCGAATTCGGAGAGCTCTTCGCTGCACTGCGCCGCTCGCAAGCGGCTTCGTTCTTCGCCTTCTGCCGTCCGGCGAGAGCTGAACTCCAGCGGTCAGTTGCAGCTCTGCCCAACAGCGTGTTCTCAGTTCTGCGGGCAAGCACGCCCTCTTGCCTTGGCCCCGAGAGCAAAGTCCCGAGCGAGCACTCGACTCAGTGCAATGCACCCGGAAGGACGCTCTCGCTCGTCTTTCAAGGAGCGATTCCTAACAGCAGAAGCAGCAGAGGCACAAACTGCATGACGAGAAGGGACAACGTAGAACACGTCTCTGTCCTGGCACATTTTCGTGTGCGATACTTCCCTCCGGGTCTTCGGGCCTTGCGAAGCCCTGTGTACTGCGAGCGCTGCTACTCGCAGCTGAGAAGGACCGTGGAGCTAGCGGCGAATTCGGAGAGCTCTTCGCTGCACTGCGCCGCTCGCAAGCGGCTTCGTTCTTCGCCTTCTGCCGTCCGGCGAGAGCTGAACTCCAGCGGTCAGTTGCAGCTCTGCCCAACAGCGTGTTCTCAGTTCTGCGGGCAAGCACGCCCTCTTGCCTTGGCCCCGAGAGCAAAGTCCCGAGCGAGCACTCGACTCAGTGCAATGCACCCGGAAGGACGCTCTCGCTCGTCTTTCAAGGAGCGATTCCTAACAGCAGAAGCAGCAGAGGCACAAACTGCATGACGAGAAGGGACAACGTAGAACACGTCTCTGTCCTGGCACATTTCCGTGTGCCATACTTCCCTCCGGGTCTTCGGGCCTTGCGAAGCTCTGTGTACTGCGAGCGCTGCTACTCGCAGCTGAGAAGGACCGTGGAGCTAGCGGCGAATTCGGAGAGCTCTTCGCTGCACTGCGCCGCTCGCAAGCGGCTTCGTTCTTCGCCTTCTGCCGTCCGGCGAGAGCTGAACTCCAGCGGTCAGTTGCAGCTCTGCCCAACAGCGTGTTCTCAGTTCTGCGGGCAAGCACGCCCTCTTGCCTTGGCCCCGAGAGCAAAGTCCCGAGCGAGCACTCGACTCAGTGCAATGCACCCGGAAGGACGCTCTCGCTCGTCTTTCAAGGAGCGATTACCTACAGCAAAAGCAGCAGAGGCACAAACTGCATGACGAGAAGGGACAACGTAGAACACGTCTCTGTCCTGGCACATTTTCGTGTGCGATACTTCCCTCCGGGTCTTCGGGCCTTGCGAAGCTCTGTGTACTGCGAGCGCTGCTACTCGCAGCTGAGAAGGACCGTGGAGCTAGCGGCGAATTCGGAGAGCTCTTCGCTGCACTGCGCCGCTCGCAAGCGGCTTCGTTCTTCGCCTTCTGCCGTCCGGCGAGAGCTGAACTCCAGCGGTCAGTTGCAGCTCTGCCCAACAGCGTGTTCTCAGTTCTGCGGGCAAGCACGCCCTCTTGCCTTGGCCCCGAGTGCAAAGTCCCGAGCGAGCACTCGACTCAGTGCAATGCACCCGGAAGGACGCTCTCGCTCGTCTTTCAAGGAGCGATTCCTAACAGCAGAAGCAGCAGAGGCACAAACTGCATGACGAGAAGGGACAACGTAGAACACGTCTCTGTCCTGGCGCATTTTCGTGTGCGATACTTCCCTCCGGGTCTTCGGGCCTTGCGAAGCTCTGTGTACTGCGAGCGCTGCTACTCGCAGCTGAGAAGGACCGTGGAGCTAGCGGCGAATTCGGAGAGTTCTTCGCTGCACTGCGCCGCTCGCAAGCGGCTTCGTTTTCGCCTTTTGCCGTCCGGCGAGAGCTGAACTCCAGCGGTCAGTTGCAGCTCTGCCCAACAGCGTGTTCTCAGTTCTGCGGGCAAGCACGCCCTCTTGCCTTGGCCCCGAGTGCAAAGTCCCGAGCGAGCACTCGACTCAGTGCAATGCACCCGGAAGGACGCTCTCGCTCGTCTTTCAAGGAGCGATTCCTAACAGCAGAAGCAGCAGAGGCACAAACTGCATGACGAGAAGGGACAACGTAGAACACGTCTCTGTCCTGGCACATTTTCGTGTGCGATACTTCCCTCCGGGTCTTCGGGCCTTGCGAAGCCCTGTGTACTGCGAGCGCTGCTACTCGCAGCTGAGAAGGACCGTGGAGCTAGCGGCGAATTCGGAGAGCTCTTCGCTGCACTGCGCCGCTCGCAAGCGGCTTCGTTCTTCGCCTTCTGCCGTCCGGCGAGAGCTGAACTCCAGCGGTCAGTTGCAGCTCTGCCCAACAGCGTGTTCTCAGTTCTGCGGGCAAGCACGCCCTCTTGCCTTGGCCCCGAGAGCAAAGTCCCGAGCGAGCACTCGACTCAGTGCAATGCACCCGGAAGGACGCTCTCGCTCGTCTTTCAAGGAGCGATTCCTAACAGCAGAAGCAGCAGAGGCACAAACTGCATGACGAGAAGGGACAACGTAGAACACGTCTCTGTCCTGGCACATTTTCGTGTGCGATACTTCCCTCCGGGGCTTCGGGCCTTGCGAAGCCCTGTGTACTGCGAGCGCTGCTACTCGCAGCTCAGAAGGACCGTGGAGCTAGCGGCGAATTCGGAGAGCTCTTCGCTGCACTGCGCCGCTCGCAAGCGGCTTCGTTCTTCGCCTTCTGCCGTCCGGCGAGAGCTGAACTCCAGCGGTCAGTTGCAGCTCTGCCCAACAGCGTGTTCTCAGTTCTGCGGGCAAGCACGCCCTCTTGCCTTGGCCCCGAGAGCAAAGTCCCGAGCGAGCATTCGACTTAGTGCAATGCACCCAGAAGGACGCTCTCGCTCGTCTTTCAAGGAGCGATTCCTAACAGCAGAAGCAGCAGAGGCACAAACTGCATGACGAGAAGGGACAACGTAGAACACGTCTCTGTCCTGGCACATTTTCGTGTGCGATACTTCCCTCCGGGTCTTCGGGCCTTGCGAAGCTCTGTGTACTGCGAGCGCTGCTACTCGCAGCTGAGAAGGACCGTGGAGCTAGCGGCGAATTCGGAGAGCTCTTCGCTGCACTGCGCCGCTCGCAAGCGGCTTCGTTCTTCGCCTTCTGCCGTCCGGCGAGAGCTGAACTCCAGCGGTCAGTTGCAGCTCTGCCCAACAGCGTGTTCTCAGTTCTGCGGGCAAGCACGCCCTCTTGCCTTGGCCCCGAGAGCAAAGTCCCGAGCGAGCACTCGACTCAGTGCAATGCACCCGGAAGGACGCTCTCGCTCGCCTTTCAAGGAGCGATTCCTAACAGCAGAAGCAGCAGAGGCACAAACTGCATGACGAGAAGGGACAACGTAGAACACGTCTCTGTCCTGGCACATTTCCGTGTGCCATACTTCCCTCCGGGTCTTCGGGCCTTGCGAAGCTCTGTGTACTGCGAGCGCTGCTACTCGCAGCTGAGAAGGACCGTGGAGCTAGCGGCGAATTCGGAGAGCTCTTCGCTGCACTGCGCCGCTCGCAAGCGGCTTCGTTCTTCGCCTTCTGCCGTCCGGCGAGAGCTGAACTCCAGCGGTCAGTTGCAGCTCTGCCCAACAGCGTGTTCTCAGTTCTGCGGGCAAGCACGCCCTCTTGCCTTGGCCCCGAGAGCAAAGTCCCGAGCGAGCACTCGACTCAGTGCAATGCACCCGGAAAGACGCTGTTGCTCGCCTTTCAAGGAGCGATTCCTAACAGCAGAAGCAGCAGAGGCACAAACTGCATGACGAGAAGGGACAACGTAGAACACGTCTCTGTCCTGGTACATTTTCCTGTGCGAAACTTCCCTCCGGGTCTTCGGTCCTTGCGAAGCTCTATGTACTGTGAGCGCTGCTACTTGCAGCTGAGAAAGACCGTGGAGCTAGCGGCGAATTCGGAGAGCGCTGAGCACGTAGTCAAGAAGCGAGACGTGGCCCTGCAACGCGGTGCTAATAGCAGCTTCCTCGCGGCCGGGGCGAGCTCCGGCCACAAGACATTCTCGTCCTGGCAACGGATCTCTGTGAAGGGCGTAGGCGAAAAGCTTTCGTTTTCCATTCGAACTGCGAGAGAGGCAGACTGTTGCACGGAGCTCTGAGAACAAAGGTGCACGCCCTAGGCGGGCTTGGGCAGAAGCAGCGTTCTCTAGCTCTTGGCTGCCGGCGCACTTGTGGTTGTGTGGCGCCCTTGCAGTGGCTTCTGGCCGCCGGCAAGTGAAAGCGGCTCCACGCTTGGGCGAGGGCGGTGAACGAAGCGGCACTAGTCCCGTGCTTGTGTGCACCACGTTACAGGCTACTAGGAGAGGAAGGTGGTTGACTCTCGCTTGCCTTCCCAAGTGCCCTTAGCAGTCGGAAGGAGCAAGCTGAAGCACTGCTGCTTGTGCTGCTCCTTGGTTCCCTTGCAGCCCGCTGTGAAAGCATTGGCGGTCGCTTCTAGGCGCCGAGTTGCACACAGCGCCACTGTAAGTGCCGCGGAGAAGGGAAATCCAGAGTGCAGCGAGGAGCTGGACGTGGCTTACGTGCAGTAAGGAGAAGGTGAACCTAGGCACTGCCTCTTCAATCTGGCCGCCTCTGCTCTGGTAGCAACTTTTGCAAGTCGGCAGAGGGAGCTGCGAGTATGTAGAACGGAGGGCAGCGAGACGCCGTGTGTTATGCGCCCTTTCAGGGCTGCTGCCAGGGTGCCACTTTAAGAACGCCTTCTTCTTCCTCGCGTCCTTCCTCCACTATAGTCTCCTGGATTCACCTGAGACTCTTCCTAGGCATCTCCCTGATCCTTTTTGCAATGAGTCTCACATCATTCTCCTGAAGAAACTGTCTGCTTATGGTTTGCATGGGTGGGCTGTTTGCTGGGTGACAAACTGGGTGATGGCCAGGCCCACAGAGTGGTGGGAAATAGAGTTCATCCAGCTGGTCCCCAAGGCTCGGTCTTGGGCCCAGTCCTGTTTAATATCTTGCTCAGTGTTCTGGACAAGGGGATAGAGTACACGCCCAGGAAGTTCACAGATGATGCAAAGTTGGCTGGTAGTGTTTTTTTCTTCTGGAGGACAGCAGGCTCTGCTTCTTCTTCCTCCTGTTCTGAGGTCGCTGCTCCCTCTTCATCCCTCATTAAGTGTGCTGATTTTGTCACTTGGATGAGAAAACAAACAATTTTAGCAACAATACTAGTGGCAGGGTACAAGAAAGGAAGAGTTCACACGAATCCCCCCCCCCCCCGCCCAACAACAGAAAATACCTGATGGCTCCTCTGCCCAGCTTACTGACTACACCGGAACCCATTGTCCCCCAAAGATACTCCCTTCTCCCTGCCCCCAGCCATGATGTGAGATGGAATAGAATAACTAAGATTAAGATTCTCCCTATGGAACTCCATCATACTTCGATTCTGGGAAAAAAAATTTCTTGAAGTTCTATCATTTCAGATCATTTGAATTTGAATTTGCATACTAAAAAGTCTAGCCAGAAACTCATGACAATATTAATAGCCCATTCTAGAATGTCCGAGATGATAGACACTTCTTTCAAGAGAATGTGATACCTCACGTGACTTCTCCAGAATTTAAATGAACAGCGGGAGTAGTCTACAAGATTCTTGCTGCCATCTGGATTTCCTGGTATTTGGCTGGTCTATGTAAACCAACCAGCTATTCAGCAGAGGGAATATTAGTGTGATACTTGATGGTATGTGAGATGGAACACAGTAATTTATGGCTTTTTGCATAGTGATGAAGCTGTAAAGAAAGCTCCGTAATGCTCAGACAAGGAGGCTGCTGGACTTCAAGCAGCAAAGGCCCAAAACGAACCAGTGAAAAGGTGTCATTGAAAAAAAAAAAAAAGCCAGGTGGGGAGCAAAGTGATACTTAAGGGCAGTTTACTGAAAGAGGGAATCTAGTGAAAAAAAAAGTCCAAGAGTGAAGGAATAACAGAGAAAATGAAACTAAGGAAGGAAATCAATCTCAGCTAATCATTTCAGAAGCTAACAAGTTGTCATTGCAATGATGCATAAAGTGAGAAAAAATAAATATGTCTGCGCCAAAATCTGAAATATGAACTTTATTGCATTCTGTCTTCCACGGAATCATACAACAGTCTGTGATTAAAGATCATGTAGTCCAACTTCCTTGCCAGGTAGATCTTACAGTAGATCAAATTGCTCAAGACTAGCCAAACTGATAAGGAGCACTCTCAATGATGGGGCATCCACAACTTCTCTGGAACACCCGTTTGAGTGTCTCACCAGCTTCATTGTAGAAAAGTTTTTCCTTTTAGCCAATCTAAACCTAGTCTCAGTTTGAAAGCATGGCCCCTTATCCTGTCTCTGCAAACTTTCCTAAAAAGTCTTTCTCCATTTGTCTTATACCCTCTTTACATATTCAAAGGCCACAATACTGTCTCTCCAGAAACCTCTCTTCTCCAGGCTAAAAGATCCTACTTTTCACAAGAACCAGGTCATAAACTGAGATGGAAGACATCTCAGGAGATCAGATCATCCAACAGCTCAGCGTAAGAATAGCTCTGAAGTCAGATCAACTAGCTTAGGGCTGTGTCTGTTTGAATTTTGAAAATTAGCAGGACTTGAAATGCTTCAAGGAAGAGAACTCGGGGTGGCTCCAGAAACAGCCTGAGAAACTCGAGCAAACTCGAAACCTCAGAAACTACCACTGCTTTCTCTCCCTCAGCCCAAGCAGTCCCAAAGAAGAAGTGTTCCCAGCAGGCTGGGATAGCACACATATACACTACATATACGTGACAGGCATCGCCAGCAGCCACATCCTGCTCCTTTCTGTGGCTGGCAAGAGTGAGACTGGATGTTTACATGTGGGCAAACTGGGTCCCTCCAGCAGCTCACACACTCAGCCTGCCCAGTGACCCCACTGAATTCCAGTATTAGCAGTGTGCCAAGGCCACAGCACTACTCCGCTTGCTGGCACAGACCATCACACGCCTCCTAAATCAGTCAGGACTCCCCTGGTCCCACAGCCAGCACCCCACTTGCCCTCCGCCAGGCCACTGCCATTGTTCACCAACTTCTCCACTTTGATCTTTGCTGGTGCTCTCAACACTGGCACACCCAGATGTTCTGCAGCTGTTGTCTCCTGGTGGAAAGGACTTGTAAAGCCATGTTTCCTAACAGGACTTCCACAACCTTTCAAAGCAACCTTTTCTGGGGTATGAACAATCTCATTCAAATGTCAACATTTCTTTTCCCGTATGTGAAATCAGAATTTCCTTCTTCCGGGCATGCCCAAAACAAGGCACAAACTACATTGTGCCTTCTGTTTCACATGCTGACTCGTTTGTAAACAATGCTAGGAGAATACCTGTTTTGATCCAAGCTAATCTCTGGCCCTTATAGTGCTTTCGGTAGTTAGTTTTGCTTTGTTATTTACTTGATGTCCCATTGAATTGTTGAATCATAAACAGACTACCTGTCTGTATAGCAGCATAGCAGTGATGAATAAATGCAAGAGAAGGAGCAAGGTGATTGTTTGCTAGACTCTTCCTAGAAACTGAGAAATCTGTTACTTAATGCTGACCACAGCAGATGGAGGAAGCATCCTACATGATGTCAAAGCAATGAAGCTGTAATCACTTTTATGATTACAGTCAAGGCACTGCTTTTGCCACCATAAGTGGAGTGCAGGGAATCTTAAAAGACGACACTCTAACTGTTGTCCATGCTCACTGAGAAAATAATGCTTTTACAGCAGAGCAGGTCTCACCGCAGCTAAATCATGGCTTCAACTGTACACCGCCTTCAAAAAGCCCACAAAAACACAAATGAAAGGATTTGGAACCCAAGGGAATCTCGGATTGTGACATCAGCTCACTCTGGATTCTTTCCAAATTCTCAATTCCATTTTCTTCCGAGCCAATTTTCCCACCTAACTTGAGATGTAATTTATGGATTTCCAACACATCTAGTTACCTTAGAATTAGATTGCCACTAGCCAAAAAGACAGAAACAAGCAGTTAAGTGAAGACTGAAACCATGGTTGTTTAGAACAGCAAAACTTGGGCGAAACTATTCTTAAGAAAACCAAAACTTTTAGGACTTACCCATGTATTTTTGGAGGTGGAAAAAGTTTTACATCGAAAAGTCCCTAGGGAACTCTCTTCAGTGCCTGGAGAGCCGCTGTCGCTCGCCTTTCAAGGACCTATTCGTCACAGCAGAGGCAGCAGAGCACAAGATGGCCGACGAGAAGGGGCAGTGTAGAACTCTCTGTCTGTCTGTGTCTCTACTCAGTGTAGAACGTCTCTATCCTGGCACATTTTCGAGTGCGATACTTCCCTCCGGGTCTTCGGTCCTTGCGAAGCTCTATGTACTGTGAGCGCTGCTACTTGCAGCTGAGAAAGACCGTGGAGCTAGCGGCGAATTCGGAGAGCGCTGAGCACGTAGTCAAGAAGCGAGACGTGTCCCTGCAACGCGGTGCTAATAGCAGCTTCCTCGCGGCGGGGGCGAGCTCCGGCCACAAGACATTCTCGTCCTGGCAACGGATCTCTGTGACGGGCGTAGGCGAAAAGCTTTCGTTTTCCATTCGAACTGCGAGAGAGGCAGACTGTTGCACGGAGCTCTGAGAACAAAGGTGCACGCCCTAGGCGGGCTTGGGCAGAAGCAGCGTTCTCTAGCTCTTGGCTGCCGGCGCACTTGTGGTTGTGTGGCGCCCTTGCAGCGGCTTCTGGCCGCCGGCAAGTGAAAGCGGCTCCACGCTTGGGCGAGGGCGGTGAACGAAGCGGCACTAGTCCCGTGCTTGTGTGCACCACGTTACTAGGAGAGGAAGGTGGTTGACTCTCGCTTGCCTTCCCAAGTGCCCTTAGCAGTCGGAAGGAGCAAGCTGAAGCACTGCTGCTTGTGCTGCTCCTTGGTTCCCTTGCAGCCCGCTGTGAAAGCATTGGCGGTCACTTCTAGGCGCCGAGTTGCACACAGCACCACGGTAAGTGCCTCGGAGAAGGGAAATCCAGAGTGCAGCGAGGAGCTGGACGTGGCTTACGTGCAGTAAGGAGAAGGTGAACCTAGGCACTGCCTCTTCAATCTGGCCGCCTCTGCTCTGGTAGCAACTTTTGCAAGTCGGCAGAGGGAGCCGCGAGTATGTAGAACGGAGGGCAGCGAGATGCCGTGTGTTATGCGCCTTTTCAGGGCTGCTGCCAGGGTGCTACTTTAAGAACGCCTTTTTCTTCCTCGCGTCCTTCTCGCTTCGCTCTAGCTGCATGGAGTACAGCACAGCGAAGGAGTGAGGAAGGGCTCTGCCCCAGCTTTTGTCCCGGCCTGCCTGTGCTGCGCCTTTAGCTGCACACGAGAACAACGGCATTTCTTACCCGCAAGGTAAAAAAGGCTTTAGTGTAGCCTTAGGAATGGCAAGTGCCTAGGCATTAAGTTGAGCGACCACGTATGAGGGAGTCTTTAGAGGTTTCCTCCCCCATGGCGCAGGTGTATTCTCATTCTCGTGCTGAACTGAAAAGTCCGGGCATGGCAAGACTGGCCTGCCTTGTGCAGAGACGAACACAAATGTGGGGCTATGATCCTCTGTGTTCGGAGCTCTGCTTCCGGGTGTGTGGGCCGCCGTGAGCCCGCAGCAGCCGCCGAGGACAGTGTGGATTGTGGATGAGTCTGGGCTGGCCCCCGGCCCCCCCGTTGGTCTGACAGCGGCAGAAGTGGCGTAGGAGCGGCATCGCCTGAGGGCCCCATGGGGGGCGGGAAGAGAGCCGGGAGTGACCCCGAACGACACCGGAAGCGATATCCGTAGGGCCCGGAAGGCCAGCGTTGCCATCGAGTTTGGCCGGTAGGAGGCGTCTAAGGTGCTTTGAAAGGTGGAGCTTCTTTGCTCTAGGACAGTCTGGGAGAGCTGAGGGTGTCCAATCTGGAGAACAGAAGGCTCCAGGGAGATCTTCGAGCCCTTTGCAGTGCCTGCTGGGGCTCCAAGATAGCTGGGGAGGGACTTTGGAAAAGGGTCTGGACTCGCAGGACAAGGGGGAATAGCTTCAAACTGCCAGAGGGCTGGGATAGATGGGATATTGGAAAGGAATTCTTCCTTGGGTGGGTGCTGAGGCACATGTTGCTCAAAGAGGCTGTGTAGGAGCCCCATGGCAGGAAGCGTCCAGGGCCAGGCTGGAGCGGACATGGAGCAACCTGGACTAGTGGAAAAGTGTCCCTGCCCGTGTCAGGATGTGGGAAGAAGATAATTTGTCTCTAAGGTCGCTTCCAGTCCAAACCATTCTGGGATTCTAGGATTCATGGAAGGCCCTTTTCCAAGTGAAGTGTTGTATCTCTTGGCTCCCAGCTTGTAGTTGCCAGTTCTTCTGGAAGCAGGCGTGGCGAAGCAGCTGTGATGAGCCATGGGTTCTCAATAGGACGAGTGTGATATATTTGCAGAGAGGAAGGCTGCAGACAGATATTCAAGGTCCAGGTAAAACAAGCAAAGGATTGAATAGAAGCCAAAGATTGGTTGTGTTAGTCAGTTTGCTGGCTGTTGAAATGGCCCCAGGTAATTTTCAACATTTCTAATTTGGATTTGTTTGAGTAAAAAATGAATGTGTTACCTCCAGCGTAGGCTCTCCAATGCATCTCCATGTGCTCCCATCTCTTTGTTGTATATCGGGTTCTATTAACTGAAGACAGAATCATAACACAGTAGTAAAACATTTAGAGGTGCGAAGCCCTGTGTACTGCGAGCGCTGCTACTCGCAGCTGAGAAGGACCGTGGAGCTAGCGGCGAATTCGGAGAGCTCTTCGCTGCACTGCGCCGCTCGCAAGCGGCTTCGTTCTTCGCCTTCTGCCGTCCGGCGAGAGCTGAACTCCAGCGGTCAGTTGCAGCTCTGCCCAACAGCGTGTTCTCAGTTCTGCGGGCAAGCACGCCCTCTTGCCTTGGCCCCGAGAGCAAAGTCCCGAGCGAGCACTCGACTCAGTGCAATGCACCCGGAAGGACGCTCTCGCTCGTCTTTCAAGGAGCGATTCCTAACAGCAGAAGCAGCAGAGGCACAAACTGCATGACGAGAAGGGACAACGTAGAACACGTCTCTGTCCTGGCACATTTTCGTGTGCGATACTTCCCTCCGGGTCTTCGGGCCTTGCGAAGCTCTGTGTACTGCGAGCGCTGCTACTCGCAGCTGAGAAGGACCGTGGAGCTAGCGGCGAATTCGGAGAGCTCTTCGCTGCACTGCGCCGCTCGCAAGCGGCTTCGTTCTTCGCCTTCTGCCGTCCGGCGAGAGCTGAACTCCAGCGGTCAGTTGCAGCTCTGCCCAACAGCGTGTTCTCAGTTCTGCGGGCAAGCACGCCCTCTTGCCTTGGCCCCGAGAGCAAAGTCCCGAGCGAGCACTCGACTCAGTGCAATGCACCCGGAAGGACGCTCTCGCTCGTCTTTCAAGGAGCGATTACCTACAGCAAAAGCAGCAGAGGCACAAACTGCATGACGAGAAGGGACAACGTAGAACACGTCTCTGTCCTGGCACATTTTCGTGTGCGATACTTCCCTCCGGGTCTTCGGGCCTTGCGAAGCTCTGTGTACTGCGAGCGCTGCTACTCGCAGCTGAGAAGGACCGTGGAGCTAGCGGCGAATTCGGAGAGCTCTTCGCTGCACTGCGCCGCTCGCAAGCGGCTTCGTTCTTCGCCTTCTGCCGTCCGGCGAGAGCTGAACTCCAGCGGTCAGTTGCAGCTCTGCCCAACAGCGTGTTCTCAGTTCTGCGGGCAAGCACGCCCTCTTGCCTTGGCCCCGAGTGCAAAGTCCCGAGCGAGCACTCGACTCAGTGCAATGCACCCGGAAGGACGCTCTCGCTCGTCTTTCAAGGAGCGATTCCTAACAGCAGAAGCAGCAGAGGCACAAACTGCATGACGAGAAGGGACAACGTAGAACACGTCTCTGTCCTGGCGCATTTTCGTGTGCGATACTTCCCTCCGGGTCTTCGGGCCTTGCGAAGCTCTGTGTACTGCGAGCGCTGCTACTCGCAGCTGAGAAGGACCGTGGAGCTAGCGGCGAATTCGGAGAGTTCTTCGCTGCACTGCGCCGCTCGCAAGCGGCTTCGTTTTCGCCTTTTGCCGTCCGGCGAGAGCTGAACTCCAGCGGTCAGTTGCAGCTCTGCCCAACAGCGTGTTCTCAGTTCTGCGGGCAAGCACGCCCTCTTGCCTTGGCCCCGAGTGCAAAGTCCCGAGCGAGCACTCGACTCAGTGCAATGCACCCGGAAGGACGCTCTCGCTCGTCTTTCAAGGAGCGATTCCTAACAGCAGAAGCAGCAGAGGCACAAACTGCATGACGAGAAGGGACAACGTAGAACACGTCTCTGTCCTGGCACATTTTCGTGTGCGATACTTCCCTCCGGGTCTTCGGGCCTTGCGAAGCTCTGTGTACTGCGAGCGCTGCTACTCGCAGCTGAGAAGGACCGTGGAGCTAGCGGCGAATTCGGAGAGCTCTTCGCTGCACTGCGCCGCTCGCAAGCGGCTTCGTTCTTCGCCTTCTGCCGTCCGGCGAGAGCTGAACTCCAGCGGTCAGTTGCAGCTCTGCCCAACAGCGTGTTCTCAGTTCTGCGGGCAAGCACGCCCTCTTGCCTTGGCCCCGAGAGCAAAGTCCCGAGCGAGCACTCGACTCAGTGCAATGCACCCGGAAGGACGCTCTCGCTCGTCTTTCAAGGAGCGATTCCTAACAGCACAAGCAGCAGAGGCACAAACTGCATGACGAGAAGGGACAACGTAGATCACGTCTCTGTCCTGGCACATTTCCGTGTGCCATACTTCCCTCCGGGTCTTCGGGCCTTGCGAAGCTCCGTGTACTGCGAGCGCTGCTACTCGCAGCTGAGAAGGACCGTGGAGCTAGCGGCGAATTCGGAGAGCTCTTCGCTGCACTGCGCCGCTCGCAAGCGGCTTCGTTCTTCGCCTTCTGCCGTCCGGCGACAGCTGAACTCCGGCGGTCAGTTGCAGCTCTGCCCAACAGCGTGTTCTCAGTTCTGCGGGCAAGCACGCCCTCTTGCCTTGGCCCCGAGAGCAAAGTCCCGAGCGAGCACTCGACTCAGTGCAATGCACCCGGAAGGACGCTCTCGCTCGTCTTTCAAGGAGCGATTCCTAACAGCACAAGCAGCAGAGGCACAAACTGCATGACGAGAAGGGACAACGTAGAACACATCTCTGTCCTGGCACATTTTCGTGTGCGATACTTCCCTCCGGGTCTTCGGGCCTTGCGAAGCCCTGTGTACTGCGAGCGCTGCTACTCGCAGCTGAGAAGGACCGTGGAGCTAGCGGCGAATTCGGAGAGCTCTTCGCTGCACTGCGCCGCTCGCAAGCGGCTTCGTTCTTCGCCTTCTGCCGTCCGGCGAGAGCTGAACTCCAGCGGTCAGTTGCAGCTCTGCCCAACAGCGTGTTCTCAGTTCTGCGGGCAAGCACGCCCTCTTGCCTTGGCCCCGAGAGCAAAGTCCCGAGCGAGCACTCGACTCAGTGCAATGCACCCGGAAGGACGCTCTCGCTCGCCTTTCAAGGAGCGATTCCTAACAGCAGAAGCAGCAGAGGCACAAACTGCATGACGAGAAGGGACAACGTAGAACACGTCTCTGTCCTGGCACATTTCCGTGTGCCATACTTCCCTCCGGGTCTTCGGGCCTTGCGAAGCTCTGTGTACTGCGAGCGCTGCTACTCGCAGCTGAGAAGGACCGTGGAGCTAGCGGCGAATTCGGAGAGCTCTTCGCTGCACTGCGCCGCTCGCAAGCGGCTTCGTTCTTCGCCTTCTGCCGTCCGGCGAGAGCTGAACTCCAGCGGTCAGTTGCAGCTCTGCCCAACAGCGTGTTCTCAGTTCTGCGGGCAAGCACGCCCTCTTGCCTTGGCCCCGAGAGCAAAGTCCCGAGCGAGCACTCGACTCAGTGCAATGCACCCGGAAGGACGCTCTCGCTCGTCTTTCAAGGAGCGATTACCTACAGCAAAAGCAGCAGAGGCACAAACTGCATGACGAGAAGGGACAACGTAGAACACGTCTCTGTCCTGGCACATTTTCGTGTGCGATACTTCCCTCCGGGTCTTCGGGCCTTGCGAAGCTCTGTGTACTGCGAGCGCTGCTACTCGCAGCTGAGAAGGACCGTGGAGCTAGCGGCGAATTCGGAGAGCTCTTCGCTGCACTGCGCCGCTCGCAAGCGGCTTCGTTCTTCGCCTTCTGCCGTCCGGCGAGAGCTGAACTCCAGCGGTCAGTTGCAGCTCTGCCCAACAGCGTGTTCTCAGTTCTGCGGGCAAGCACGCCCTCTTGCCTTGGCCCCGAGAGCAAAGTCCCGAGCGAGCACTCGACTCAGTGCAATGCACCCGGAAGGACGCTCTCGCTCGTCTTTCAAGGAGCGATTACCTACAGCAAAAGCAGCAGAGGCACAAACTGCATGACGAGAAGGGACAACGTAGAACACGTCTCTGTCCTGGCACATTTTCGTGTGCGATACTTCCCTCCGGGTCTTCGGGCCTTGCGAAGCTCTGTGTACTGCGAGCGCTGCTACTCGCAGCTGAGAAGGACCGTGGAGCTAGCGGCGAATTCGGAGAGCTCTTCGCTGCACTGCGCCGCTCGCAAGCGGCTTCGTTCTTCGCCTTCTGCCGTCCGGCGAGAGCTGAACTCCAGCGGTCAGTTGCAGCTCTGCCCAACAGCGTGTTCTCAGTTCTGCGGGCAAGCACGCCCTCTTGCCTTGGCCCCGAGAGCAAAGCCCCGAGCGAGCACTCGACTCAGTGCAATGCACCCGGAAGGACGCTCTCGCTCGTCTTTCAAGGAGCGATTCCTAACAGCAGAAGCAGCAGAGGCACAAACTGCATGACGAGAAGGGACAACGTAGAACACGTCTCTGTCCTGGCACATTTCCGTGTGCCATACTTCCCTCCGGGTCTTCGGGCCTTGCGAAGCTCTGTGTACTGCGAGCGCTGCTACTCGCAGCTGAGAAGGACCGTGGAGCTAGCGGCGAATTCGGAGAGCTCTTCGCTGCACTGCGCCGCTCGCAAGCGGCTTCGTTCTTCGCCTTCTGCCGTCCGGCGAGAGCTGAACTCCAGCGGTCAGTTGCAGCTCTGCCCAACAGCGTGTTCTCAGTTCTGCGGGCAAGCACGCCCTCTTGCCTTGGCCCCGAGAGCAAAGTCCCGAGCGAGCACTCGACTCAGTGCAATGCACCCGGAAGGACGCTCTCGCTCGTCTTTCAAGGAGCGATTCCTAACAGCAGAAGCAGCAGAGGCACAAACTGCATGACGAGAAGGGACAACGTAGAACACGTCTCTGTCCTGGCACATTTTCGTGTGCGATACTTCCCTCCGGGTCTTCGGGCCTTGCGAAGCCCTGTGTACTGCGAGCGCTGCTACTCGCAGCTGAGAAGGACCGTGGAGCTAGCGGCGAATTCGGAGAGCTCTTCGCTGCACTGCGCCGCTCGCAAGCGGCTTCGTTCTTCGCCTTCTGCCGTCCGGCGAGAGCTGAACTCCAGCGGTCAGTTGCAGCTCTGCCCAACAGCGTGTTCTCAGTTCTGCGGGCAAGCACGCCCTCTTGCCTTGGCCCCGAGAGCAAAGTCCCGAGCGAGCACTCGACTCAGTGCAATGCACCCGGAAGGACGCTCTCGCTCGTCTTTCAAGGAGCGATTCCTAACAGCAGAAGCAGCAGAGGCACAAACTGCATGACGAGAAGGGACAACGTAGAACACGTCTCTGTCCTGGCACATTTCCGTGTGCCATACTTCCCTCCGGGTCTTCGGGCCTTGCGAAGCTCTGTGTACTGCGAGCGCTGCTACTCGCAGCTGAGAAGGACCGTGGAGCTAGCGGCGAATTCGGAGAGCTCTTCGCTGCACTGCGCCGCTCGCAAGCGGCTTCGTTCTTCGCCTTCTGCCGTCCGGCGAGAGCTGAACTCCAGCGGTCAGTTGCAGCTCTGCCCAACAGCGTGTTCTCAGTTCTGCGGGCAAGCACGCCCTCTTGCCTTGGCCCCGAGAGCAAAGTCCCGAGCGAGCACTCGACTCAGTGCAATGCACCCGGAAGGACGCTCTCGCTCGTCTTTCAAGGAGCGATTACCTACAGCAAAAGCAGCAGAGGCACAAACTGCATGACGAGAAGGGACAACGTAGAACACGTCTCTGTCCTGGCACATTTTCGTGTGCGATACTTCCCTCCGGGTCTTCGGGCCTTGCGAAGCTCTGTGTACTGCGAGCGCTGCTACTCGCAGCTGAGAAGGACCGTGGAGCTAGCGGCGAATTCGGAGAGCTCTTCGCTGCACTGCGCCGCTCGCAAGCGGCTTCGTTCTTCGCCTTCTGCCGTCCGGCGAGAGCTGAACTCCAGCGGTCAGTTGCAGCTCTGCCCAACAGCGTGTTCTCAGTTCTGCGGGCAAGCACGCCCTCTTGCCTTGGCCCCGAGTGCAAAGTCCCGAGCGAGCACTCGACTCAGTGCAATGCACCCGGAAGGACGCTCTCGCTCGTCTTTCAAGGAGCGATTCCTAACAGCAGAAGCAGCAGAGGCACAAACTGCATGACGAGAAGGGACAACGTAGAACACGTCTCTGTCCTGGCGCATTTTCGTGTGCGATACTTCCCTCCGGGTCTTCGGGCCTTGCGAAGCTCTGTGTACTGCGAGCGCTGCTACTCGCAGCTGAGAAGGACCGTGGAGCTAGCGGCGAATTCGGAGAGTTCTTCGCTGCACTGCGCCGCTCGCAAGCGGCTTCGTTTTCGCCTTTTGCCGTCCGGCGAGAGCTGAACTCCAGCGGTCAGTTGCAGCTCTGCCCAACAGCGTGTTCTCAGTTCTGCGGGCAAGCACGCCCTCTTGCCTTGGCCCCGAGTGCAAAGTCCCGAGCGAGCACTCGACTCAGTGCAATGCACCCGGAAGGACGCTCTCGCTCGTCTTTCAAGGAGCGATTCCTAACAGCAGAAGCAGCAGAGGCACAAACTGCATGACGAGAAGGGACAACGTAGAACACGTCTCTGTCCTGGCACATTTTCGTGTGCGATACTTCCCTCCGGGTCTTCGGGCCTTGCGAAGCCCTGTGTACTGCGAGCGCTGCTACTCGCAGCTGAGAAGGACCGTGGAGCTAGCGGCGAATTCGGAGAGCTCTTCGCTGCACTGCGCCGCTCGCAAGCGGCTTCGTTCTTCGCCTTCTGCCGTCCGGCGAGAGCTGAACTCCAGCGGTCAGTTGCAGCTCTGCCCAACAGCGTGTTCTCAGTTCTGCGGGCAAGCACGCCCTCTTGCCTTGGCCCCGAGAGCAAAGTCCCGAGCGAGCACTCGACTCAGTGCAATGCACCCGGAAGGACGCTCTCGCTCGTCTTTCAAGGAGCGATTCCTAACAGCAGAAGCAGCAGAGGCACAAACTGCATGACGAGAAGGGACAACGTAGAACACGTCTCTGTCCTGGCACATTTTCGTGTGCGATACTTCCCTCCGGGGCTTCGGGCCTTGCGAAGCCCTGTGTACTGCGAGCGCTGCTACTCGCAGCTCAGAAGGACCGTGGAGCTAGCGGCGAATTCGGAGAGCTCTTCGCTGCACTGCGCCGCTCGCAAGCGGCTTCGTTCTTCGCCTTCTGCCGTCCGGCGAGAGCTGAACTCCAGCGGTCAGTTGCAGCTCTGCCCAACAGCGTGTTCTCAGTTCTGCGGGCAAGCACGCCCTCTTGCCTTGGCCCCGAGAGCAAAGTCCCGAGCGAGCATTCGACTTAGTGCAATGCACCCGGAAGGACGCTCTCGCTCGTCTTTCAAGGAGCGATTCCTAACAGCAGAAGCAGCAGAGGCACAAACTGCATGACGAGAAGGGACAACGTAGAACACGTCTCTGTCCTGGCACATTTTCGTGTGCGATACTTCCCTCCGGGTCTTCGGGCCTTGCGAAGCTCTGTGTACTGCGAGCGCTGCTACTCGCAGCTGAGAAGGACCGTGGAGCTAGCGGCGAATTCGGAGAGCTCTTCGCTGCACTGCGCCGCTCGCAAGCGGCTTCGTTCTTCGCCTTCTGCCGTCCGGCGAGAGCTGAACTCCAGCGGTCAGTTGCAGCTCTGCCCAACAGCGTGTTCTCAGTTCTGCGGGCAAGCACGCCCTCTTGCCTTGGCCCCGAGAGCAAAGTCCCGAGCGAGCACTCGACTCAGTGCAATGCACCCGGAAGGACGCTCTCGCTCGCCTTTCAAGGAGCGATTCCTAACAGCAGAAGCAGCAGAGGCACAAACTGCATGACGAGAAGGGACAACGTAGAACACGTCTCTGTCCTGGCACATTTCCGTGTGCCATACTTCCCTCCGGGTCTTCGGGCCTTGCGAAGCTCTGTGTACTGCGAGCGCTGCTACTCGCAGCTGAGAAGGACCGTGGAGCTAGCGGCGAATTCGGAGAGCTCTTCGCTGCACTGCGCCGCTCGCAAGCGGCTTCGTTCTTCGCCTTCTGCCGTCCGGCGAGAGCTGAACTCCAGCGGTCAGTTGCAGCTCTGCCCAACAGCGTGTTCTCAGTTCTGCGGGCAAGCACGCCCTCTTGCCTTGGCCCCGAGAGCAAAGTCCCGAGCGAGCACTCGACTCAGTGCAATGCACCCGGAAAGACGCTGTTGCTCGCCTTTCAAGGAGCGATTCCTAACAGCAGAAGCAGCAGAGGCACAAACTGCATGACGAGAAGGGACAACGTAGAACACGTCTCTGTCCTGGTACATTTTCCTGTGCGAAACTTCCCTCCGGGTCTTCGGTCCTTGCGAAGCTCTATGTACTGTGAGCGCTGCTACTTGCAGCTGAGAAAGACCGTGGAGCTAGCGGCGAATTCGGAGAGCGCTGAGCACGTAGTCAAGAAGCGAGACGTGGCCCTGCAACGCGGTGCTAATAGCAGCTTCCTCGCGGCCGGGGCGAGCTCCGGCCACAAGACATTCTCGTCCTGGCAACGGATCTCTGTGAAGGGCGTAGGCGAAAAGCTTTCGTTTTCCATTCGAACTGCGAGAGAGGCAGACTGTTGCACGGAGCTCTGAGAACAAAGGTGCACGCCCTAGGCGGGCTTGGGCAGAAGCAGCGTTCTCTAGCTCTTGGCTGCCGGCGCACTTGTGGTTGTGTGGCGCCCTTGCAGTGGCTTCTGGCCGCCGGCAAGTGAAAGCGGCTCCACGCTTGGGCGAGGGCGGTGAACGAAGCGGCACTAGTCCCGTGCTTGTGTGCACCACGTTACAGGCTACTAGGAGAGGAAGGTGGTTGACTCTCGCTTGCCTTCCCAAGTGCCCTTAGCAGTCGGAAGGAGCAAGCTGAAGCACTGCTGCTTGTGCTGCTCCTTGGTTCCCTTGCAGCCCGCTGTGAAAGCATTGGCGGTCGCTTCTAGGCGCCGAGTTGCACACAGCACCACTGTAAGTGCCGCGGAGAAGGGAAATCCAGAGTGCAGCGAGGAGCTGGACGTGGCTTACGTGCAGTAAGGAGAAGGTGAACCTAGGCACTGCCTCTTCAATCTGGCCGCCTCTGCTCTGGTAGCAACTTTTGCAAGTCGGCAGAGGGAGCTGCGAGTATGTAGAACGGAGGGCAGCGAGACGCCGTGTGTTATGCGCCCTTTCAGGGCTGCTGCCAGGGTGCCACTTTAAGAACGCCTTCTTCTTCCTCGCGTCCTTCCTCCACTATAGTCTCCTGGATTCACCTGAGACTCTTCCTAGGCATCTCCCTGATCCTTTTTGCAATGAGTCTCACATCATTCTCCTGAAGAAACTGTCTGCTTATGGTTTGCATGGGTGGGCTGTTTGCTGGGTGACAAACTGGGTGATGGCCAGGCCCACAGAGTGGTGGGAAATAGAGTTCATCCAGCTGGTCCCCAAGGCTCGGTCTTGGGCCCAGTCCTGTTTAATATCTTGCTCAGTGTTCTGGACAAGGGGATAGAGTACACGCCCAGGAAGTTCACAGATGATGCAAAGTTGGCTGGTAGTGTTTTTTTCTTCTGGAGGACAGCAGGCTCTGCTTCTTCTTCCTCCTGTTCTGAGGTCGCTGCTCCCTCTTCATCCCTCATTAAGTGTGCTGATTTTGTCACTTGGATGAGAAAACAAACAATTTTAGCAACAATACTAGTGGCAGGGTACAAGAAAGGAAGAGTTCACACGAATCCCCCCCCCCCCCGCCCAACAACAGAAAATACCTGATGGCTCCTCTGCCCAGCTTACTGACTACACCGGAACCCATTGTCCCCCAAAGATACTCCCTTCTCCCTGCCCCCAGCCATGATGTGAGATGGAATAGAATAACTAAGATTAAGATTCTCCCTATGGAACTCCATCATACTTCGATTCTGGGAAAAAAAATTTCTTGAAGTTCTATCATTTCAGATCATTTGAATTTGAATTTGCATACTAAAAAGTCTAGCCAGAAACTCATGACAATATTAATAGCCCATTCTAGAATGTCCGAGATGATAGACACTTCTTTCAAGAGAATGTGATACCTCACCTGACTTCTCCAGAATTTAAATGAACAGCGGGAGTAGTCTACAAGATTCTTGCTGCCATCTGGATTTCCTGGTATTTGGCTGGTCTATGTAAACCAACCAGCTATTCAGCAGAGGGAATATTAGTGTGATACTTGATGGTATGTGAGATGGAACACAGTAATTTATGGCTTTTTGCATAGTGATGAAGCTGTAAAGAAAGCTCCGTAATGCTCAGACAAGGAGGCTGCTGGACTTCAAGCAGCAAAGGCCCAAAACGAACCAGTGAAAAGGTGTCATTGAAAAAAAAAAAAAAGCCAGGTGGGGAGCAAAGTGATACTTAAGGGCAGTTTACTGAAAGAGGGAATCTAGTGAAAAAAAAAGTCCAAGAGTGAAGGAATAACAGAGAAAATGAAACTAAGGAAGGAAATCAATCTCAGCTAATCATTTCAGAAGCTAACAAGTTGTCATTGCAATGATGCATAAAGTGAGAAAAAATAAATATGTCTGCGCCAAAATCTGAAATATGAACTTTATTGCATTCTGTCTTCCACGGAATCATACAACAGTCTGTGATTAAAGATCATGTAGTCCAACTTCCTTGCCAGGTAGATCTTACAGTAGATCAAATTGCTCAAGACTAGCCAAACTGATAAGGAGCACTCTCAATGATGGGGCATCCACAACTTCTCTGGAACACCCGTTTGAGTGTCTCACCAGCTTCATTGTAGAAAAGTTTTTCCTTTTAGCCAATCTAAACCTAGTCTCAGTTTGAAAGCATGGCCCCTTATCCTGTCTCTGCAAACTTTCCTAAAAAGTCTTTCTCCATTTGTCTTATACCCTCTTTACATATTCAAAGGCCACAATACTGTCTCTCCAGAAACCTCTCTTCTCCAGGCTAAAAGATCCTACTTTTCACAAGAACCAGGTCATAAACTGAGATGGAAGACATCTCAGGAGATCAGATCATCCAACAGCTCAGCGTAAGAATAGCTCTGAAGTCAGATCAACTAGCTTAGGGCTGTGTCTGTTTGAATTTTGAAAATTAGCAGGACTTGAAATGCTTCAAGGAAGAGAACTCGGGGTGGCTCCAGAAACAGCCTGAGAAACTCGAGCAAACTCGAAACCTCAGAAACTACCACTGCTTTCTCTCCCTCAGCCCAAGCAGTCCCAAAGAAGAAGTGTTCCCAGCAGGCTGGGATAGCACACATATACACTACATATACGTGACAGGCATCGCCAGCAGCCACATCCTGCTCCTTTCTGTGGCTGGCAAGAGTGAGACTGGATGTTTACATGTGGGCAAACTGGGTCCCTCCAGCAGCTCACACACTCAGCCTGCCCAGTGACCCCACTGAATTCCAGTATTAGCAGTGTGCCAAGGCCACAGCACTACTCCGCTTGCTGGCACAGACCATCACACGCCTCCTAAATCAGTCAGGACTCCCCTGGTCCCACAGCCAGCACCCCACTTGCCCTCCACCAGGCCACTGCCATTGTTCACCAACTTCTCCACTTTGATCTTTGCTGGTGCTCTCAACACTGGCACACCCAGATGTTCTGCAGCTGTTGTCTCCTGGTGGAAAGGACTTGTAAAGCCATGTTTCCTAACAGGACTTCCACAACCTTTCAAAGCAACCTTTTCTGGGGTATGAACAATCTCATTCAAATGTCAACATTTCTTTTCCCGTATGTGAAATCAGAATTTCCTTCTTCCGGGCATGCCCAAAACAAGGCACAAACTACATTGTGCCTTCTGTTTCACATGCTGACTCGTTTGTAAACAATGCTAGGAGAATACCTGTTTTGATCCAAGCTAATCTCTGGCCCTTATAGTGCTTTCGGTAGTTAGTTTTGCTTTGTTATTTACTTGATGTCCCATTGAATTGTTGAATCATAAACAGACTACCTGTCTGTATAGCAGCATAGCAGTGATGAATAAATGCAAGAGAAGGAGCAAGGTGATTGTTTGCTAGACTCTTCCTAGAAACTGAGAAATCTGTTACTTAATGCTGACCACAGCAGATGGAGGAAGCATCCTACATGATGTCAAAGCAATGAAGCTGTAATCACTTTTATGATTACAGTCAAGGCACTGCTTTTGCCACCATAAGTGGAGTGCAGGGAATCTTAAAAGACGACACTCTAACTGTTGTCCATGCTCACTGAGAAAATAATGCTTTTACAGCAGAGCAGGTCTCACCGCAGCTAAATCATGGCTTCAACTGTACACCGCCTTCAAAAAGCCCACAAAAACACAAATGAAAGGATTTGGAACCCAAGGGAATCTCGGATTGTGACATCAGCTCACTCTGGATTCTTTCCAAATTCTCAATTCCATTTTCTTCCGAGCCAATTTTCCCACCTAACTTGAGATGTAATTTATGGATTTCCAACACATCTAGTTACCTTAGAATTAGATTGCCACTAGCCAAAAAGACAGAAACAAGCAGTTAAGTGAAGACTGAAACCATGGTTGTTTAGAACAGCAAAACTTGGGCGAAACTATTCTTAAGAAAACCAAAACTTTTAGGACTTACCCATGTATTTTTGGAGGTGGAAAAAGTTTTACATCGAAAAGTCCCTAGGGAACTCTCTTCAGTGCCTGGAGAGCCGCTGTCGCTCGCCTTTCAAGGACCTATTCGTCACAGCAGAGGCAGCAGAGCACAAGATGGCCGACGAGAAGGGGCAGTGTAGAACTCTCTGTCTGTCTGTGTCTCTACTCAGTGTAGAACGTCTCTATCCTGGCACATTTTCGAGTGCGATACTTCCCTCCGGGTCTTCGGTCCTTGCGAAGCTCTATGTACTGTGAGCGCTGCTACTTGCAGCTGAGAAAGACCGTGGAGCTAGCGGCGAATTCGGAGAGCGCTGAGCACGTAGTCAAGAAGCGAGACGTGTCCCTGCAACGCGGTGCTAATAGCAGCTTCCTCGCGGCGGGGGCGAGCTCCGGCCACAAGACATTCTCGTCCTGGCAACGGATCTCTGTGACGGGCGTAGGCGAAAAGCTTTCGTTTTCCATTCGAACTGCGAGAGAGGCAGACTGTTGCACGGAGCTCTGAGAACAAAGGTGCACGCCCTAGGCGGGCTTGGGCAGAAGCAGCGTTCTCTAGCTCTTGGCTGCCGGCGCACTTGTGGTTGTGTGGCGCCCTTGCAGCGGCTTCTGGCCGCCGGCAAGTGAAAGCGGCTCCACGCTTGGGCGAGGGCGGTGAACGAAGCGGCACTAGTCCCGTGCTTGTGTGCACCACGTTACTAGGAGAGGAAGGTGGTTGACTCTCGCTTGCCTTCCCAAGTGCCCTTAGCAGTCGGAAGGAGCAAGCTGAAGCACTGCTGCTTGTGCTGCTCCTTGGTTCCCTTGCAGCCCGCTGTGAAAGCATTGGCGGTCACTTCTAGGCGCCGAGTTGCACACAGCACCACGGTAAGTGCCTCGGAGAAGGGAAATCCAGAGTGCAGCGAGGAGCTGGACGTGGCTTACGTGCAGTAAGGAGAAGGTGAACCTAGGCACTGCCTCTTCAATCTGGCCGCCTCTGCTCTGGTAGCAACTTTTGCAAGTCGGCAGAGGGAGCCGCGAGTATGTAGAACGGAGGGCAGCGAGATGCCGTGTGTTATGCGCCTTTTCAGGGCTGCTGCCAGGGTGCTACTTTAAGAACGCCTTTTTCTTCCTCGCGTCCTTCTCGCTTCGCTCTAGCTGCATGGAGTACAGCACAGCGAAGGAGTGAGGAAGGGCTCTGCCCCAGCTTTTGTCCCGGCCTGCCTGTGCTGCGCCTTTAGCTGCACACGAGAACAACGGCATTTCTTACCCGCAAGGTAAAAAAGGCTTTAGTGTAGCCTTAGGAATGGCAAGTGCCTAGGCATTAAGTTGAGCGACCACGTATGAGGGAGTCTTTAGAGGTTTCCTCCCCCATGGCGCAGGTGTATTCTCATTCTCGTGCTGAACTGAAAAGTCCGGGCATGGCAAGACTGGCCTGCCTTGTGCAGAGACGAACACAAATGTGGGGCTATGATCCTCTGTGTTCGGAGCTCTGCTTCCGGGTGTGTGGGCCGCCGTGAGCCCGCAGCAGCCGCCGAGGACAGTGTGGATTGTGGATGAGTCTGGGCTGGCCCCCGGCCCCCCCGTTGGTCTGACAGCGGCAGAAGTGGCGTAGGAGCGGCATCGCCTGAGGGCCCCATGGGGGGCGGGAAGAGAGCCGGGAGTGACCCCGAACGACACCGGAAGCGATATCCGTAGGGCCCGGAAGGCCAGCGTTGCCATCGAGTTTGGCCGGTAGGAGGCGTCTAAGGTGCTTTGAAAGGTGGAGCTTCTTTGCTCTAGGACAGTCTGGGAGAGCTGAGGGTGTCCAATCTGGAGAACAGAAGGCTCCAGGGAGATCTTCGAGCCCTTTGCAGTGCCTGCTGGGGCTCCAAGATAGCTGGGGAGGGACTTTGGAAAAGGGTCTGGACTCGCAGGACAAGGGGGAATAGCTTCAAACTGCCAGAGGGCTGGGATAGATGGGATATTGGAAAGGAATTCTTCCTTGGGTGGGTGCTGAGGCACATGTTGCTCAAAGAGGCTGTGTAGGAGCCCCATGGCAGGAAGCGTCCAGGGCCAGGCTGGAGCGGACATGGAGCAACCTGGACTAGTGGAAAAGTGTCCCTGCCCGTGTCAGGATGTGGGAAGAAGATAATTTGTCTCTAAGGTCGCTTCCAGTCCAAACCATTCTGGGATTCTAGGATTCATGGAAGGCCCTTTTCCAAGTGAAGTGTTGTATCTCTTGGCTCCCAGCTTGTAGTTGCCAGTTCTTCTGGAAGCAGGCGTGGCGAAGCAGCTGTGATGAGCCATGGGTTCTCAATAGGACGAGTGTGATATATTTGCAGAGAGGAAGGCTGCAGACAGATATTCAAGGTCCAGGTAAAACAAGCAAAGGATTGAATAGAAGCCAAAGATTGGTTGTGTTAGTCAGTTTGCTGGCTGTTGAAATGGCCCCAGGTAATTTTCAACATTTCTAATTTGGATTTGTTTGAGTAAAAAATGAATGTGTTACCTCCAGCGTAGGCTCTCCAATGCATCTCCATGTGCTCCCATCTCTTTGTTGTATATCGGGTTCTATTAACTGAAGACAGAATCATAACACAGTAGTAAAACATTTAGAGGTGCGAAGCCCTGTGTACTGCGAGCGCTGCTACTCGCAGCTGAGAAGGACCGTGGAGCTAGCGGCGAATTCGGAGAGCTCTTCGCTGCACTGCGCCGCTCGCAAGCGGCTTCGTTCTTCGCCTTCTGCCGTCCGGCGAGAGCTGAACTCCAGCGGTCAGTTGCAGCTCTGCCCAACAGCGTGTTCTCAGTTCTGCGGGCAAGCACGCCCTCTTGCCTTGGCCCCGAGAGCAAAGTCCCGAGCGAGCACTCGACTCAGTGCAATGCACCCGGAAGGACGCTCTCGCTCGTCTTTCAAGGAGCGATTCCTAACAGCAGAAGCAGCAGAGGCACAAACTGCATGACGAGAAGGGACAACGTAGAACACGTCTCTGTCCTGGCACATTTTCGTGTGCGATACTTCCCTCCGGGTCTTCGGGCCTTGCGAAGCTCTGTGTACTGCGAGCGCTGCTACTCGCAGCTGAGAAGGACCGTGGAGCTAGCGGCGAATTCGGAGAGCTCTTCGCTGCACTGCGCCGCTCGCAAGCGGCTTCGTTCTTCGCCTTCTGCCGTCCGGCGAGAGCTGAACTCCAGCGGTCAGTTGCAGCTCTGCCCAACAGCGTGTTCTCAGTTCTGCGGGCAAGCACGCCCTCTTGCCTTGGCCCCGAGAGCAAAGTCCCGAGCGAGCACTCGACTCAGTGCAATGCACCCGGAAGGACGCTCTCGCTCGTCTTTCAAGGAGCGATTACCTACAGCAAAAGCAGCAGAGGCACAAACTGCATGACGAGAAGGGACAACGTAGAACACGTCTCTGTCCTGGCACATTTTCGTGTGCGATACTTCCCTCCGGGTCTTCGGGCCTTGCGAAGCTCTGTGTACTGCGAGCGCTGCTACTCGCAGCTGAGAAGGACCGTGGAGCTAGCGGCGAATTCGGAGAGCTCTTCGCTGCACTGCGCCGCTCGCAAGCGGCTTCGTTCTTCGCCTTCTGCCGTCCGGCGAGAGCTGAACTCCAGCGGTCAGTTGCAGCTCTGCCCAACAGCGTGTTCTCAGTTCTGCGGGCAAGCACGCCCTCTTGCCTTGGCCCCGAGTGCAAAGTCCCGAGCGAGCACTCGACTCAGTGCAATGCACCCGGAAGGACGCTCTCGCTCGTCTTTCAAGGAGCGATTCCTAACAGCAGAAGCAGCAGAGGCACAAACTGCATGACGAGAAGGGACAACGTAGAACACGTCTCTGTCCTGGCGCATTTTCGTGTGCGATACTTCCCTCCGGGTCTTCGGGCCTTGCGAAGCTCTGTGTACTGCGAGCGCTGCTACTCGCAGCTGAGAAGGACCGTGGAGCTAGCGGCGAATTCGGAGAGTTCTTCGCTGCACTGCGCCGCTCGCAAGCGGCTTCGTTTTCGCCTTTTGCCGTCCGGCGAGAGCTGAACTCCAGCGGTCAGTTGCAGCTCTGCCCAACAGCGTGTTCTCAGTTCTGCGGGCAAGCACGCCCTCTTGCCTTGGCCCCGAGTGCAAAGTCCCGAGCGAGCACTCGACTCAGTGCAATGCACCCGGAAGGACGCTCTCGCTCGTCTTTCAAGGAGCGATTCCTAACAGCAGAAGCAGCAGAGGCACAAACTGCATGACGAGAAGGGACAACGTAGAACACGTCTCTGTCCTGGCACATTTTCGTGTGCGATACTTCCCTCCGGGTCTTCGGGCCTTGCGAAGCTCTGTGTACTGCGAGCGCTGCTACTCGCAGCTGAGAAGGACCGTGGAGCTAGCGGCGAATTCGGAGAGCTCTTCGCTGCACTGCGCCGCTCGCAAGCGGCTTCGTTCTTCGCCTTCTGCCGTCCGGCGAGAGCTGAACTCCAGCGGTCAGTTGCAGCTCTGCCCAACAGCGTGTTCTCAGTTCTGCGGGCAAGCACGCCCTCTTGCCTTGGCCCCGAGTGCAAAGTCCCGAGCGAGCACTCGACTCAGTGCAATGCACCCGGAAGGACGCTCTCGCTCGTCTTTCAAGGAGCGATTCCTAACAGCAGAAGCAGCAGAGGCACAAACTGCATGACGAGAAGGGACAACGTAGAACACGTCTCTGTCCTGGCACATTTTCGTGTGCGATACTTCCCTCCGGGTCTTCGGTCCTTGCGAAGCTCTGTGTACTGCGAGCGCTGCTACTCGCAGCTGAGAAGGACCGTGGAGCTAGCGGCGAATTCGGAGAGCTCTTCGCTGCACTGCGCCGCTCGCAAGCGGCTTCGTTCTTCGCCTTCTGCCGTCCGGCGAGAGCTGAACTCCAGCGGTCAGTTGCAGCTCTGCCCAACAGCGTGTTCTCAGTTCTGCGGGCAAGCACGCCCTCTTGCCTTGGCCCCGAGTGCAAAGACCCGAGCGAGCACTCGACTCAGTGCAATGCACCCGGAAGGACGCTCTCGCTCGTCTTTCAAGGAGCGATTACCTACAGCAGAAGCAGCAGAGGCACAAACTGCATGACGAGAAGGGACAACGTAGAACACGTCTCTGTCCTGGCACATTTTCGTGTGCGATACTTCCCTCCGGGTCTTCGGGCCTTGCGAAGCCCTGTGTACTGCGAGCGCTGCTACTCGCAGCTGAGAAGGACCGTGGAGCTAGCGGCGAATTCGGAGAGCTCTTCGCTGCACTGCGCCGCTCGCAAGCGGCTTCGTTCTTCGCCTTCTGCCGTCCGGCGAGAGCTGAACTCCAGCGGTCAGTTGCAGCTCTGCCCAACAGCGTGTTCTCAGTTCTGCGGGCAAGCACGCCCTCTTGCCTTGGCCCCGAGAGCAAAGCCCCGAGCGAGCACTCGACTCAGTGCAATGCACCCGGAAGGACGCTCTCGCTCGTCTTTCAAGGAGCGATTCCTAACAGCAGAAGCAGCAGAGGCACAAACTGCATGACGAGAAGGGACAACGTAGAACACGTCTCTGTCCTGGCACATTTCCGTGTGCCATACTTCCCTCCGGGTCTTCGGGCCTTGCGAAGCTCTGTGTACTGCGAGCGCTGCTACTCGCAGCTGAGAAGGACCGTGGAGCTAGCGGCGAATTCGGAGAGCTCTTCGCTGCACTGCGCCGCTCGCAAGCGGCTTCGTTCTTCGCCTTCTGCCGTCCGGCGAGAGCTGAACTCCAGCGGTCAGTTGCAGCTCTGCCCAACAGCGTGTTCTCAGTTCTGCGGGCAAGCACGCCCTCTTGCCTTGGCCCCGAGAGCAAAGCCCCGAGCGAGCACTCGACTCAGTGCAATGCACCCGGAAGGACGCTCTCGCTCGCCTTTCAAGGAGCGATTCCTAACAGCAGAAGCAGCAGAGGCACAAACTGCATGACGAGAAGGGACAACGTAGAACACGTCTCTGTCCTGGCACATTTTCGTGTGCGATACTTCCCTCCGGGGCTTCGGGCCTTGCGAAGCCCTGTGTACTGCGAGCGCTGCTACTCGCAGCTGAGAAGGACCGTGGAGCTAGCGGCGAATTCGGAGAGCTCTTCGCTGCACTGCGCCGCTCGCAAGCGGCTTCGTTCTTCGCCTTCTGCCGTCCGGCGAGAGCTGAACTCCAGCGGTCAGTTGCAGCTCTGCCCAACAGCGTGTTCTCAGTTCTGCGGGCAAGCACGCCCTCTTGCCTTGGCCCCGAGAGCAAAGTCCCGAGCGAGCACTCGACTCAGTGCAATGCACCCGGAAGGACGCTCTCGCTCGTCTTTCAAGGAGCGATTCCTAACAGCAGAAGCAGCAGAGGCACAAACTGCATGACGAGAAGGGACAACGTAGAACACGTCTCTGTCCTGGCACATTTCCGTGTGCCATACTTCCCTCCGGGTCTTCGGGCCTTGCGAAGCTCTGTGTACTGCGAGCGCTGCTACTCGCAGCTGAGAAGGACCGTGGAGCTAGCGGCGAATTCGGAGAGCTCTTCGCTGCACTGCGCCGCTCGCAAGCGGCTTCGTTCTTCGCCTTCTGCCGTCCGGCGAGAGCTGAACTCCAGCGGTCAGTTGCAGCTCTGCCCAACAGCGTGTTCTCAGTTCTGCGGGCAAGCACGCCCTCTTGCCTTGGCCCCGAGAGCAAAGTCCCGAGCGAGCACTCGACTCAGTGCAATGCACCCGGAAGGACGCTCTCGCTCGTCTTTCAAGGAGCGATTACCTACAGCAAAAGCAGCAGAGGCACAAACTGCATGACGAGAAGGGACAACGTAGAACACGTCTCTGTCCTGGCGCATTTTCGTGTGCGATACTTCCCTCCGGGTCTTCGGGCCTTGCGAAGCTCTGTGTACTGCGAGCGCTGCTACTCGCAGCTGAGAAGGACCGTGGAGCTAGCGGCGAATTCGGAGAGCTCTTCGCTGCACTGCGCCGCTCGCAAGCGGCTTCGTTCTTCGCCTTCTGCCGTCCGGCGAGAGCTGAACTCCAGCGGTCAGTTGCAGCTCTGCCCAACAGCGTGTTCTCAGTTCTGCGGGCAAGCACGCCCTCTTGCCTTGGCCCCGAGTGCAAAGTCCCGAGCGAGCACTCGACTCAGTGCAATGCACCCGGAAGGACGCTCTCGCTCGTCTTTCAAGGAGCGATTCCTAACAGCAGAAGCAGCAGAGGCACAAACTGCATGACGAGAAGGGACAACGTAGAACACGTCTCTGTCCTGGCGCATTTTCGTGTGCGATACTTCCCTCCGGGTCTTCGGGCCTTGCGAAGCTCTGTGTACTGCGAGCGCTGCTACTCGCAGCTGAGAAGGACCGTGGAGCTAGCGGCGAATTCGGAGAGTTCTTCGCTGCACTGCGCCGCTCGCAAGCGGCTTCGTTTTCGCCTTTTGCCGTCCGGCGAGAGCTGAACTCCAGCGGTCAGTTGCAGCTCTGCCCAACAGCGTGTTCTCAGTTCTGCGGGCAAGCACGCCCTCTTGCCTTGGCCCCGAGTGCAAAGTCCCGAGCGAGCACTCGACTCAGTGCAATGCACCCGGAAGGACGCTCTCGCTCGTCTTTCAAGGAGCGATTCCTAACAGCAGAAGCAGCAGAGGCACAAACTGCATGACGAGAAGGGACAACGTAGAACACGTCTCTGTCCTGGCGCATTTTCGTGTGCGATACTTCCCTCCGGGTCTTCGGGCCTTGCGAAGCCCTGTGTACTGCGAGCGCTGCTACTCGCAGCTGAGAAGGACCGTGGAGCTAGCGGCGAATTCGGAGAGCTCTTCGCTGCACTGCGCCGCTCGCAAGCGGCTTCGTTCTTCGCCTTCTGCCGTCCGGCGAGAGCTGAACTCCAGCGGTCAGTTGCAGCTCTGCCCAACAGCGTGTTCTCAGTTCTGCGGGCAAGCACGCCCTCTTGCCTTGGCCCCGAGAGCAAAGTCCCGAGCGAGCACTCGACTCAGTGCAATGCACCCGGAAGGACGCTCTCGCTCGTCTTTCAAGGAGCGATTCCTAACAGCAGAAGCAGCAGAGGCACAAACTGCATGACGAGAAGGGACAACGTAGAACACGTCTCTGTCCTGGCACATTTTCGTGTGCGATACTTCCCTCCGGGTCTTCGGGCCTTGCGAAGCTCTGTGTACTGCGAGCGCTGCTACTCGCAGCTGAGAAGGACCGTGGAGCTAGCGGCGAATTCGGAGAGCTCTTCGCTGCACTGCGCCGCTCGCAAGCGGCTTCGTTCTTCGCCTTCTGCCGTCCGGCGAGAGCTGAACTCCAGCGGTCAGTTGCAGCTCTGCCCAACAGCGTGTTCTCAGTTCTGCGGGCAAGCACGCCCTCTTGCCTTGGCCCCGAGTGCAAAGTCCCGAGCGAGCACTCGACTCAGTGCAATGCACCCGGAAGGACGCTCTCGCTCGTCTTTCAAGGAGCGATTCCTAACAGCAGAAGCAGCAGAGGCACAAACTGCATGACGAGAAGGGACAACGTAGAACACGTCTCTGTCCTGGCACATTTTCGTGTGCGATACTTCCCTCCGGGTCTTCGGTCCTTGCGAAGCTCTGTGTACTGCGAGCGCTGCTACTCGCAGCTGAGAAGGACCGTGGAGCTAGCGGCGAATTCGGAGAGCTCTTCGCTGCACTGCGCCGCTCGCAAGCGGCTTCGTTCTTCGCCTTCTGCCGTCCGGCGAGAGCTGAACTCCAGCGGTCAGTTGCAGCTCTGCCCAACAGCGTGTTCTCAGTTCTGCGGGCAAGCACGCCCTCTTGCCTTGGCCCCGAGTGCAAAGACCCGAGCGAGCACTCGACTCAGTGCAATGCACCCGGAAGGACGCTCTCGCTCGTCTTTCAAGGAGCGATTACCTACAGCAGAAGCAGCAGAGGCACAAACTGCATGACGAGAAGGGACAACGTAGAACACGTCTCTGTCCTGGCACATTTTCGTGTGCGATACTTCCCTCCGGGTCTTCGGGCCTTGCGAAGCCCTGTGTACTGCGAGCGCTGCTACTCGCAGCTGAGAAGGACCGTGGAGCTAGCGGCGAATTCGGAGAGCTCTTCGCTGCACTGCGCCGCTCGCAAGCGGCTTCGTTCTTCGCCTTCTGCCGTCCGGCGAGAGCTGAACTCCAGCGGTCAGTTGCAGCTCTGCCCAACAGCGTGTTCTCAGTTCTGCGGGCAAGCACGCCCTCTTGCCTTGGCCCCGAGAGCAAAGCCCCGAGCGAGCACTCGACTCAGTGCAATGCACCCGGAAGGACGCTCTCGCTCGTCTTTCAAGGAGCGATTCCTAACAGCAGAAGCAGCAGAGGCACAAACTGCATGACGAGAAGGGACAACGTAGAACACGTCTCTGTCCTGGCACATTTCCGTGTGCCATACTTCCCTCCGGGTCTTCGGGCCTTGCGAAGCTCTGTGTACTGCGAGCGCTGCTACTCGCAGCTGAGAAGGACCGTGGAGCTAGCGGCGAATTCGGAGAGCTCTTCGCTGCACTGCGCCGCTCGCAAGCGGCTTCGTTCTTCGCCTTCTGCCGTCCGGCGAGAGCTGAACTCCAGCGGTCAGTTGCAGCTCTGCCCAACAGCGTGTTCTCAGTTCTGCGGGCAAGCACGCCCTCTTGCCTTGGCCCCGAGAGCAAAGCCCCGAGCGAGCACTCGACTCAGTGCAATGCACCCGGAAGGACGCTCTCGCTCGCCTTTCAAGGAGCGATTCCTAACAGCAGAAGCAGCAGAGGCACAAACTGCATGACGAGAAGGGACAACGTAGAACACGTCTCTGTCCTGGCACATTTTCGTGTGCGATACTTCCCTCCGGGGCTTCGGGCCTTGCGAAGCCCTGTGTACTGCGAGCGCTGCTACTCGCAGCTGAGAAGGACCGTGGAGCTAGCGGCGAATTCGGAGAGCTCTTCGCTGCACTGCGCCGCTCGCAAGCGGCTTCGTTCTTCGCCTTCTGCCGTCCGGCGAGAGCTGAACTCCAGCGGTCAGTTGCAGCTCTGCCCAACAGCGTGTTCTCAGTTTTGCGGGCAAGCACGCCCTCTTGCCTTGGCCCCGAGAGCAAAGTCCCGAGCGAGCACTCGACTCAGTGCAATGCACCCGGAAGGACGCTCTCGCTCGTCTTTCAAGGAGCGATTCCTAACAGCAGAAGCAGCAGAGGCACAAACTGCATGACGAGAAGGGACAACGTAGAACACGTCTCTGTCCTGGCACATTTTCGTGTGCGATACTTCCCTCCGGGTCTTCGGGCCTTGCGAAGCCCTGTGTACTGCGAGCGCTGCTACTCGCAGCTGAGAAGGACCGTGGAGCTAGCGGCGAATTCGGAGAGCTCTTCGCTGCACTGCGCCGCTCGCAAGCGGCTTCGTTCTTCGCCTTCTGCCGTCCGGCGAGAGCTGAACTCCAGCGGTCAGTTGCAGCTCTGCCCAACAGCGTGTTCTCAGTTCTGCGGGCAAGCACGCCCTCTTGCCTTGGCCCCGAGAGCAAAGTCCCGAGCGAGCACTCGACTCAGTGCAATGCACCCGGAAGGACGCTCTCGCTCGTCTTTCAAGGAGCGATTCCTAACAGCAGAAGCAGCAGAGGCACAAACTGCATGACGAGAAGGGACAACGTAGAACACGTCTCTGTCCTGGCACATTTCCGTGTGCCATACTTCCCTCCGGGTCTTCGGGCCTTGCGAAGCTCTGTGTACTGCGAGCGCTGCTACTCGCAGCTGAGAAGGACCGTGGAGCTAGCGGCGAATTCGGAGAGCTCTTCGCTGCACTGCGCCGCTCGCAAGCGGCTTCGTTCTTCGCCTTCTGCCGTCCGGCGAGAGCTGAACTCCAGCGGTCAGTTGCAGCTCTGCCCAACAGCGTGTTCTCAGTTCTGCGGGCAAGCACGCCCTCTTGCCTTGGCCCCGAGAGCAAAGTCCCGAGCGAGCACTCGACTCAGTGCAATGCACCCGGAAGGACGCTCTCGCTCGTCTTTCAAGGAGCGATTACCTACAGCAAAAGCAGCAGAGGCACAAACTGCATGACGAGAAGGGACAACGTAGAACACGTCTCTGTCCTGGCACATTTTCGTGTGCGATACTTCCCTCCGGGTCTTCGGGCCTTGCGAAGCTCTGTGTACTGCGAGCGCTGCTACTCGCAGCTGAGAAGGACCGTGGAGCTAGCGGCGAATTCGGAGAGCTCTTCGCTGCACTGCGCCGCTCGCAAGCGGCTTCGTTCTTCGCCTTCTGCCGTCCGGCGAGAGCTGAACTCCAGCGGTCAGTTGCAGCTCTGCCCAACAGCGTGTTCTCAGTTCTGCGGGCAAGCACGCCCTCTTGCCTTGGCCCCGAGTGCAAAGTCCCGAGCGAGCACTCGACTCAGTGCAATGCACCCGGAAGGACGCTCTCGCTCGTCTTTCAAGGAGCGATTCCTAACAGCAGAAGCAGCAGAGGCACAAACTGCATGACGAGAAGGGACAACGTAGAACACGTCTCTGTCCTGGCGCATTTTCGTGTGCGATACTTCCCTCCGGGTCTTCGGGCCTTGCGAAGCTCTGTGTACTGCGAGCGCTGCTACTCGCAGCTGAGAAGGACCGTGGAGCTAGCGGCGAATTCGGAGAGTTCTTCGCTGCACTGCGCCGCTCGCAAGCGGCTTCGTTTTCGCCTTTTGCCGTCCGGCGAGAGCTGAACTCCAGCGGTCAGTTGCAGCTCTGCCCAACAGCGTGTTCTCAGTTCTGCGGGCAAGCACGCCCTCTTGCCTTGGCCCCGAGTGCAAAGTCCCGAGCGAGCACTCGACTCAGTGCAATGCACCCGGAAGGACGCTCTCGCTCGTCTTTCAAGGAGCGATTCCTAACAGCAGAAGCAGCAGAGGCACAAACTGCATGACGAGAAGGGACAACGTAGAACACGTCTCTGTCCTGGCACATTTTCGTGTGCGATACTTCCCTCCGGGTCTTCGGGCCTTGCGAAGCCCTGTGTACTGCGAGCGCTGCTACTCGCAGCTGAGAAGGACCGTGGAGCTAGCGGCGAATTCGGAGAGCTCTTCGCTGCACTGCGCCGCTCGCAAGCGGCTTCGTTCTTCGCCTTCTGCCGTCCGGCGAGAGCTGAACTCCAGCGGTCAGTTGCAGCTCTGCCCAACAGCGTGTTCTCAGTTCTGCGGGCAAGCACGCCCTCTTGCCTTGGCCCCGAGAGCAAAGTCCCGAGCGAGCACTCGACTCAGTGCAATGCACCCGGAAGGACGCTCTCGCTCGTCTTTCAAGGAGCGATTCCTAACAGCAGAAGCAGCAGAGGCACAAACTGCATGACGAGAAGGGACAACGTAGAACACGTCTCTGTCCTGGCACATTTTCGTGTGCGATACTTCCCTCCGGGGCTTCGGGCCTTGCGAAGCCCTGTGTACTGCGAGCGCTGCTACTCGCAGCTCAGAAGGACCGTGGAGCTAGCGGCGAATTCGGAGAGCTCTTCGCTGCACTGCGCCGCTCGCAAGCGGCTTCGTTCTTCGCCTTCTGCCGTCCGGCGAGAGCTGAACTCCAGCGGTCAGTTGCAGCTCTGCCCAACAGCGTGTTCTCAGTTCTGCGGGCAAGCACGCCCTCTTGCCTTGGCCCCGAGAGCAAAGCCCCGAGCGAGCACTCGACTCAGTGCAATGCACCCGGAAGGACGCTGTCGCTCGCCTTTCAAGGAGCGATTCCTAACAGCAGAAGCAGCAGAGGCACAAACTGCATGACGAGAAGGGACAACGTAGAACACGTCTCTGTCCTGGCACATTTCCGTGTGCGATACTTCCCTCCGGGTCTTCGGGCCTTGCGAAGCCCTGTGTACTGCGAGCGCTGCTACTCGCAGCTGAGAAGGACCGTGGAGCTAGCGGCGAATTCGGAGAGCTCTTCGCTGCACTGCGCCGCTCGCAAGCGGCTTCGTTCTTCGCCTTCTGCCGTCCGGCGAGAGCTGAACTCCAGCGGTCAGTTGCAGCTCTGCCCAACAGCGTGTTCTCAGTTCTGCGGGCAAGCACGCCCTCTTGCCTTGGCCCCGAGAGCAAAGCCCCGAGCGAGCACTCGACTCAGTGCAATGCACCCGGAAGGACGCTCTCGCTCGTCTTTCAAGGAGCGATTCCTAACAGCAGAAGCAGCAGAGGCACAAACTGCATGACGAGAAGGGACAACGTAGAACACGTCTCTGTCCTGGCACATTTCCGTGTGCCATACTTCCCTCCGGGTCTTCGGGCCTTGCGAAGCTCTGTGTACTGCGAGCGCTGCTACTCGCAGCTGAGAAGGACCGTGGAGCTAGCGGCGAATTCGGAGAGCTCTTCGCTGCACTGCGCCGCTCGCAAGCGGCTTCGTTCTTCGCCTTCTGCCGTCCGGCGAGAGCTGAACTCCAGCGGTCAGTTGCAGCTCTGCCCAACAGCGTGTTCTCAGTTCTGCGGGCAAGCACGCCCTCTTGCCTTGGCCCCGAGAGCAAAGTCCCGAGCGAGCACTCGACTCAGTGCAATGCACCCGGAAGGACGCTCTCGCTCGCCTTTCAAGGAGCGATTCCTAACAGCAGAAGCAGCAGAGGCACAAACTGCATGACGAGAAGGGACAACGTAGAACACGTCTCTGTCCTGGCACATTTTCGTGTGCGATACTTCCCTCCGGGTCTTCGGGCCTTGCGAAGCCCTGTGTACTGCGAGCGCTGCTACTCGCAGCTGAGAAGGACCGTGGAGCTAGCGGCGAATTCGGAGAGCTCTTCGCTGCACTGCGCCGCTCGCAAGCGGCTTCGTTCTTCGCCTTCTGCCGTCCGGCGAGAGCTGAACTCCAGCGGTCAGTTGCAGCTCTGCCCAACAGCGTGTTCTCAGTTCTGCGGGCAAGCACGCCCTCTTGCCTTGGCCCCGAGAGCAAAGTCCCGAGCGAGCACTCGACTCAGTGCAATGCACCCGGAAGGACGCTCTCGCTCGTCTTTCAAGGAGCGATTCCTAACAGCAGAAGCAGCAGAGGCACAAACTGCATGACGAGAAGGGACAACGTAGAACACGTCTCTGTCCTGGCACATTTCCGTGTGCCATACTTCCCTCCGGGTCTTCGGGCCTTGCGAAGCCCTGTGTACTGCGAGCGCTGCTACTCGCAGCTGAGAAGGACCGTGGAGCTAGCGGCGAATTCGGAGAGCTCTTCGCTGCACTGCGCCGCTCGCAAGCGGCTTCGTTCTTCGCCTTCTGCCGTCCGGCGAGAGCTGAACTCCAGCGGTCAGTTGCAGCTCTGCCCAACAGCGTGTTCTCAGTTCTGCGGGCAAGCACGCCCTCTTGCCTTGGCCCCGAGAGCAAAGTCCCGAGCGAGCACTCGACTCAGTGCAATGCACCCGGAAGGACGCTCTCGCTCGCCTTTCAAGGAGCGATTCCTAACAGGAGAAGCAGCAGAGGCACAAAGTGCATGACGAGAAGGGACAACGTAGAACACGTCTCTGTCCTGGCACATTTTCGTGTGCGATACTTCCCTCCGGGTCTTCGGGCCTTGCGAAGCCCTGTGTACTGCGAGCGCTGCTACTCGCAGCTGAGAAGGACCGTGGAGCTAGCGGCGAATTCGGAGAGCTCTTCGCTGCACTGCGCCGCTCGCAAGCGGCTTCGTTCTTCGCCTTCTGCCGTCCGGCGAGAGCTGAACTCCAGCGGTAAGTTTCAGCTCTGCCCAACAGCGTGTTCTCAGTTCTGCGGGCAAGCACGCCCTCTTGCCTTGGCCCCGAGAGCAAAGTCCCGAGCGAGCACTCGACTCAGTGCAATGCACCCGGAAGGACGCTCTCGCTCGCCTTTCAAGGAGCGATTCCTAACAGCAGAAGCAGCAGAGGCACAAACTGCATGACGAGAAGGGACAACGTAGAACACGTCTCTGTCCTGGCACATTTTCGTGTGCGATACTTCCCTCCGGGTCTTCGGGCCTTGCGAAGCCCTGTGTACTGCGAGCGCTGCTACTCGCAGCTGAGAAGGACCGTGGAGCTAGCGGCGAATTCGGAGAGCTCTTCGCTGCACTGCGCCGCTCGCAAGCGGCTTCGTTCTTCGCCTTCTGCCGTCCGGCGAGAGCTGAACTCCAGCGGTCAGTTGCAGCTCTGCCCAACAGCGTGTTCTCAGTTCTGCGGGCAAGCACGCCCTCTTGCCTTGGCCCCGAGAGCAAAGTCCCGAGCGAGCACTCGACTCAGTGCAATGCACCCGGAAGGACGCTCTCGCTCGTCTTTCAAGGAGCGATTCCTAACAGCAGAAGCAGCAGAGGCACAAACTGCATGACGAGAAGGGACAACGTAGAACACGTCTCTGTCCTGGCACATTTCCGTGTGCCATACTTCCCTCCGGGTCTTCGGGCCTTGCGAAGCCCTGTGTACTGCGAGCGCTGCTACTCGCAGCTGAGAAGGACCGTGGAGCTAGCGGCGAATTCGGAGAGCTCTTCGCTGCACTGCGCCGCTCGCAAGCGGCTTCGTTCTTCGCCTTCTGCCGTCCGGCGAGAGCTGAACTCCAGCGGTCAGTTGCAGCTCTGCCCAACAGCGTGTTCTCAGTTCTGCGGGCAAGCACGCCCTCTTGCCTTGGCCCCGAGAGCAAAGTCCCGAGCGAGCACTCGACTCAGTGCAATGCACCCGGAAGGACGCTCTCGCTCGCCTTTCAAGGAGCGATTCCTAACAGGAGAAGCAGCAGAGGCACAAAGTGCATGACGAGAAGGGACAACGTAGAACACGTCTCTGTCCTGGCACATTTTCGTGTGCGATACTTCCCTCCGGGTCTTCGGGCCTTGCGAAGCCCTGTGTACTGCGAGCGCTGCTACTCGCAGCTGAGAAGGACCGTGGAGCTAGCGGCGAATTCGGAGAGCTCTTCGCTGCACTGCGCCGCTCGCAAGCGGCTTCGTTCTTCGCCTTCTGCCGTCCGGCGAGAGCTGAACTCCAGCGGTAAGTTTCAGCTCTGCCCAACAGCGTGTTCTCAGTTCTGCGGGCAAGCACGCCCTCTTGCCTTGGCCCCGAGAGCAAAGTCCCGAGCGAGCACTCGACTCAGTGCAATGCACCCGGAAGGACGCTCTCGCTCGCCTTTCAAGGAGCGATTCCTAACAGCAGAAGCAGCAGAGGCACAAACTGCATGACGAGAAGGGACAACGTAGAACACGTCTCTGTCCTGGCACATTTTCGTGTGCGATACTTCCCTCCGGGTCTTCGGGCCTTGCGAAGCCCTGTGTACTGCGAGCGCTGCTACTCGCAGCTGAGAAGGACCGTGGAGCTAGCGGCGAATTCGGAGAGCTCTTCGCTGCACTGCGCCGCTCGCAAGCGGCTTCGTTCTTCGCCTTCTGCCGTCCGGCGAGAGCTGAACTCCAGCGGTCAGTTGCAGCTCTGCCCAACAGCGTGTTCTCAGTTCTGCGGGCAAGCACGCCCTCTTGCCTTGGCCCCGAGAGCAAAGTCCCGAGCGAGCATTCGACTTAGTGCAATGCACCCAGAAGGACGCTCTCGCTCGTCTTTCAAGGAGCGATTCCTAACAGCAGAAGCAGCAGAGGCACAAACTGCATGACGAGAAGGGACAACGTAGAACACGTCTCTGTCCTGGCACATTTTCGTGTGCGATACTTCCCTCCGGGTCTTCGGGCCTTGCGAAGCTCTGTGTACTGCGAGCGCTGCTACTCGCAGCTGAGAAGGACCGTGGAGCTAGCGGCGAATTCGGAGAGCTCTTCGCTGCACTGCGCCGCTCGCAAGCGGCTTCGTTCTTCGCCTTCTGCCGTCCGGCGAGAGCTGAACTCCAGCGGTCAGTTGCAGCTCTGCCCAACAGCGTGTTCTCAGTTCTGCGGGCAAGCACGCCCTCTTGCCTTGGCCCCGAGAGCAAAGTCCCGAGCGAGCACTCGACTCAGTGCAATGCACCCGGAAGGACGCTCTCGCTCGCCTTTCAAGGAGCGATTCCTAACAGCAGAAGCAGCAGAGGCACAAACTGCATGACGAGAAGGGACAACGTAGAACACGTCTCTGTCCTGGCACATTTCCGTGTGCCATACTTCCCTCCGGGTCTTCGGGCCTTGCGAAGCTCTGTGTACTGCGAGCGCTGCTACTCGCAGCTGAGAAGGACCGTGGAGCTAGCGGCGAATTCGGAGAGCTCTTCGCTGCACTGCGCCGCTCGCAAGCGGCTTCGTTCTTCGCCTTCTGCCGTCCGGCGAGAGCTGAACTCCAGCGGTCAGTTGCAGCTCTGCCCAACAGCGTGTTCTCAGTTCTGCGGGCAAGCACGCCCTCTTGCCTTGGCCCCGAGAGCAAAGTCCCGAGCGAGCACTCGACTCAGTGCAATGCACCCGGAAAGACGCTGTTGCTCGCCTTTCAAGGAGCGATTCCTAACAGCAGAAGCAGCAGAGGCACAAACTGCATGACGAGAAGGGACAACGTAGAACACGTCTCTGTCCTGGTACATTTTCCTGTGCGAAACTTCCCTCCGGGTCTTCGGTCCTTGCGAAGCTCTATGTACTGTGAGCGCTGCTACTTGCAGCTGAGAAAGACCGTGGAGCTAGCGGCGAATTCGGAGAGCGCTGAGCACGTAGTCAAGAAGCGAGACGTGGCCCTGCAACGCGGTGCTAATAGCAGCTTCCTCGCGGCCGGGGCGAGCTCCGGCCACAAGACATTCTCGTCCTGGCAACGGATCTCTGTGAAGGGCGTAGGCGAAAAGCTTTCGTTTTCCATTCGAACTGCGAGAGAGGCAGACTGTTGCACGGAGCTCTGAGAACAAAGGTGCACGCCCTAGGCGGGCTTGGGCAGAAGCAGCGTTCTCTAGCTCTTGGCTGCCGGCGCACTTGTGGTTGTGTGGCGCCCTTGCAGTGGCTTCTGGCCGCCGGCAAGTGAAAGCGGCTCCACGCTTGGGCGAGGGCGGTGAACGAAGCGGCACTAGTCCCGTGCTTGTGTGCACCACGTTACAGGCTACTAGGAGAGGAAGGTGGTTGACTCTCGCTTGCCTTCCCAAGTGCCCTTAGCAGTCGGAAGGAGCAAGCTGAAGCACTGCTGCTTGTGCTGCTCCTTGGTTCCCTTGCAGCCCGCTGTGAAAGCATTGGCGGTCGCTTCTAGGCGCCGAGTTGCACACAGCACCACTGTAAGTGCCGCGGAGAAGGGAAATCCAGAGTGCAGCGAGGAGCTGGACGTGGCTTACGTGCAGTAAGGAGAAGGTGAACCTAGGCACTGCCTCTTCAATCTGGCCGCCTCTGCTCTGGTAGCAACTTTTGCAAGTCGGCAGAGGGAGCTGCGAGTATGTAGAACGGAGGGCAGCGAGACGCCGTGTGTTATGCGCCCTTTCAGGGCTGCTGCCAGGGTGCCACTTTAAGAACGCCTTCTTCTTCCTCGCGTCCTTCCTCCACTATAGTCTCCTGGATTCACCTGAGACTCTTCCTAGGCATCTCCCTGATCCTTTTTGCAATGAGTCTCACATCATTCTCCTGAAGAAACTGTCTGCTTATGGTTTGCATGGGTGGGCTGTTTGCTGGGTGACAAACTGGGTGATGGCCAGGCCCACAGAGTGGTGGGAAATAGAGTTCATCCAGCTGGTCCCCAAGGCTCGGTCTTGGGCCCAGTCCTGTTTAATATCTTGCTCAGTGTTCTGGACAAGGGGATAGAGTACACGCCCAGGAAGTTCACAGATGATGCAAAGTTGGCTGGTAGTGTTTTTTTCTTCTGGAGGACAGCAGGCTCTGCTTCTTCTTCCTCCTGTTCTGAGGTCGCTGCTCCCTCTTCATCCCTCATTAAGTGTGCTGATTTTGTCACTTGGATGAGAAAACAAACAATTTTAGCAACAATACTAGTGGCAGGGTACAAGAAAGGAAGAGTTCACACGAATCCCCCCCCCCCCCCGCCCAACAACAGAAAATACCTGATGGCTCCTCTGCCCAGCTTACTGACTACACCGGAACCCATTGTCCCCCAAAGATACTCCCTTCTCCCTGCCCCCAGCCATGATGTGAGATGGAATAGAATAACTAAGATTAAGATTCTCCCTATGGAACTCCATCATACTTCGATTCTGGGAAAAAAAATTTCTTGAAGTTCTATCATTTCAGATCATTTGAATTTGAATTTGCATACTAAAAAGTCTAGCCAGAAACTCATGACAATATTAATAGCCCATTCTAGAATGTCCGAGATGATAGACACTTCTTTCAAGAGAATGTGATACCTCACCTGACTTCTCCAGAATTTAAATGAACAGCGGGAGTAGTCTACAAGATTCTTGCTGCCATCTGGATTTCCTGGTATTTGGCTGGTCTATGTAAACCAACCAGCTATTCAGCAGAGGGAATATTAGTGTGATACTTGATGGTATGTGAGATGGAACACAGTAATTTATGGCTTTTTGCATAGTGATGAAGCTGTAAAGAAAGCTCCGTAATGCTCAGACAAGGAGGCTGCTGGACTTCAAGCAGCAAAGGCCCAAAACGAACCAGTGAAAAGGTGTCATTGAAAAAAAAAAAAAAGCCAGGTGGGGAGCAAAGTGATACTTAAGGGCAGTTTACTGAAAGAGGGAATCTAGTGAAAAAAAAAGTCCAAGAGTGAAGGAATAACAGAGAAAATGAAACTAAGGAAGGAAATCAATCTCAGCTAATCATTTCAGAAGCTAACAAGTTGTCATTGCAATGATGCATAAAGTGAGAAAAAATAAATATGTCTGCGCCAAAATCTGAAATATGAACTTTATTGCATTCTGTCTTCCACGGAATCATACAACAGTCTGTGATTAAAGATCATGTAGTCCAACTTCCTTGCCAGGTAGATCTTACAGTAGATCAAATTGCTCAAGACTAGCCAAACTGATAAGGAGCACTCTCAATGATGGGGCATCCACAACTTCTCTGGAACACCCGTTTGAGTGTCTCACCAGCTTCATTGTAGAAAAGTTTTTCCTTTTAGCCAATCTAAACCTAGTCTCAGTTTGAAAGCATGGCCCCTTATCCTGTCTCTGCAAACTTTCCTAAAAAGTCTTTCTCCATTTGTCTTATACCCTCTTTACATATTCAAAGGCCACAATACTGTCTCTCCAGAAACCTCTCTTCTCCAGGCTAAAAGATCCTACTTTTCACAAGAACCAGGTCATAAACTGAGATGGAAGACATCTCAGGAGATCAGATCATCCAACAGCTCAGCGTAAGAATAGCTCTGAAGTCAGATCAACTAGCTTAGGGCTGTGTCTGTTTGAATTTTGAAAATTAGCAGGACTTGAAATGCTTCAAGGAAGAGAACTCGGGGTGGCTCCAGAAACAGCCTGAGAAACTCGAGCAAACTCGAAACCTCAGAAACTACCACTGCTTTCTCTCCCTCAGCCCAAGCAGTCCCAAAGAAGAAGTGTTCCCAGCAGGCTGGGATAGCACACATATACACTACATATACGTGACAGGCATCGCCAGCAGCCACATCCTGCTCCTTTCTGTGGCTGGCAAGAGTGAGACTGGATGTTTACATGTGGGCAAACTGGGTCCCTCCAGCAGCTCACACACTCAGCCTGCCCAGTGACCCCACTGAATTCCAGTATTAGCAGTGTGCCAAGGCCACAGCACTACTCCGCTTGCTGGCACAGACCATCACACGCCTCCTAAATCAGTCAGGACTCCCCTGGTCCCACAGCCAGCACCCCACTTGCCCTCCGCCAGGCCACTGCCATTGTTCACCAACTTCTCCACTTTGATCTTTGCTGGTGCTCTCAACACTGGCACACCCAGATGTTCTGCAGCTGTTGTCTCCTGGTGGAAAGGACTTGTAAAGCCATGTTTCCTAACAGGACTTCCACAACCTTTCAAAGCAACCTTTTCTGGGGTATGAACAATCTCATTCAAATGTCAACATTTCTTTTCCCGTATGTGAAATCAGAATTTCCTTCTTCCGGGCATGCCCAAAACAAGGCACAAACTACATTGTGCCTTCTGTTTCACATGCTGACTCGTTTGTAAACAATGCTAGGAGAATACCTGTTTTGATCCAAGCTAATCTCTGGCCCTTATAGTGCTTTCGGTAGTTAGTTTTGCTTTGTTATTTACTTGATGTCCCATTGAATTGTTGAATCATAAACAGACTACCTGTCTGTATAGCAGCATAGCAGTGATGAATAAATGCAAGAGAAGGAGCAAGGTGATTGTTTGCTAGACTCTTCCTAGAAACTGAGAAATCTGTTACTTAATGCTGACCACAGCAGATGGAGGAAGCATCCTACATGATGTCAAAGCAATGAAGCTGTAATCACTTTTATGATTACAGTCAAGGCACTGCTTTTGCCACCATAAGTGGAGTGCAGGGAATCTTAAAAGACGACACTCTAACTGTTGTCCATGCTCACTGAGAAAATAATGCTTTTACAGCAGAGCAGGTCTCACCGCAGCTAAATCATGGCTTCAACTGTACACCGCCTTCAAAAAGCCCACAAAAACACAAATGAAAGGATTTGGAACCCAAGGGAATCTCGGATTGTGACATCAGCTCACTCTGGATTCTTTCCAAATTCTCAATTCCATTTTCTTCCGAGCCAATTTTCCCACCTAACTTGAGATGTAATTTATGGATTTCCAACACATCTAGTTACCTTAGAATTAGATTGCCACTAGCCAAAAAGACAGAAACAAGCAGTTAAGTGAAGACTGAAACCATGGTTGTTTAGAACAGCAAAACTTGGGCGAAACTATTCTTAAGAAAACCAAAACTTTTAGGACTTACCCATGTATTTTTGGAGGTGGAAAAAGTTTTACATCGAAAAGTCCCTAGGGAACTCTCTTCAGTGCCTGGAGAGCCGCTGTCGCTCGCCTTTCAAGGACCTATTCGTCACAGCAGAGGCAGCAGAGCACAAGATGGCCGACGAGAAGGGGCAGTGTAGAACTCTCTGTCTGTCTGTGTCTCTACTCAGTGTAGAACGTCTCTATCCTGGCACATTTTCGAGTGCGATACTTCCCTCCGGGTCTTCGGTCCTTGCGAAGCTCTATGTACTGTGAGCGCTGCTACTTGCAGCTGAGAAAGACCGTGGAGCTAGCGGCGAATTCGGAGAGCGCTGAGCACGTAGTCAAGAAGCGAGACGTGTCCCTGCAACGCGGTGCTAATAGCAGCTTCCTCGCGGCGGGGGCGAGCTCCGGCCACAAGACATTCTCGTCCTGGCAACGGATCTCTGTGACGGGCGTAGGCGAAAAGCTTTCGTTTTCCATTCGAACTGCGAGAGAGGCAGACTGTTGCACGGAGCTCTGAGAACAAAGGTGCACGCCCTAGGCGGGCTTGGGCAGAAGCAGCGTTCTCTAGCTCTTGGCTGCCGGCGCACTTGTGGTTGTGTGGCGCCCTTGCAGCGGCTTCTGGCCGCCGGCAAGTGAAAGCGGCTCCACGCTTGGGCGAGGGCGGTGAACGAAGCGGCACTAGTCCCGTGCTTGTGTGCACCACGTTACTAGGAGAGGAAGGTGGTTGACTCTCGCTTGCCTTCCCAAGTGCCCTTAGCAGTCGGAAGGAGCAAGCTGAAGCACTGCTGCTTGTGCTGCTCCTTGGTTCCCTTGCAGCCCGCTGTGAAAGCATTGGCGGTCACTTCTAGGCGCCGAGTTGCACACAGCACCACGGTAAGTGCCTCGGAGAAGGGAAATCCAGAGTGCAGCGAGGAGCTGGACGTGGCTTACGTGCAGTAAGGAGAAGGTGAACCTAGGCACTGCCTCTTCAATCTGGCCGCCTCTGCTCTGGTAGCAACTTTTGCAAGTCGGCAGAGGGAGCCGCGAGTATGTAGAACGGAGGGCAGCGAGATGCCGTGTGTTATGCGCCTTTTCAGGGCTGCTGCCAGGGTGCTACTTTAAGAACGCCTTTTTCTTCCTCGCGTCCTTCTCGCTTCGCTCTAGCTGCATGGAGTACAGCACAGCGAAGGAGTGAGGAAGGGCTCTGCCCCAGCTTTTGTCCCGGCCTGCCTGTGCTGCGCCTTTAGCTGCACACGAGAACAACGGCATTTCTTACCCGCAAGGTAAAAAAGGCTTTAGTGTAGCCTTAGGAATGGCAAGTGCCTAGGCATTAAGTTGAGCGACCACGTATGAGGGAGTCTTTAGAGGTTTCCTCCCCCATGGCGCAGGTGTATTCTCATTCTCGTGCTGAACTGAAAAGTCCGGGCATGGCAAGACTGGCCTGCCTTGTGCAGAGACGAACACAAATGTGGGGCTATGATCCTCTGTGTTCGGAGCTCTGCTTCCGGGTGTGTGGGCCGCCGTGAGCCCGCAGCAGCCGCCGAGGACAGTGTGGATTGTGGATGAGTCTGGGCTGGCCCCCGGCCCCCCCGTTGGTCTGACAGCGGCAGAAGTGGCGTAGGAGCGGCATCGCCTGAGGGCCCCATGGGGGGCGGGAAGAGAGCCGGGAGTGACCCCGAACGACACCGGAAGCGATATCCGTAGGGCCCGGAAGGCCAGCGTTGCCATCGAGTTTGGCCGGTAGGAGGCGTCTAAGGTGCTTTGAAAGGTGGAGCTTCTTTGCTCTAGGACAGTCTGGGAGAGCTGAGGGTGTCCAATCTGGAGAACAGAAGGCTCCAGGGAGATCTTCGAGCCCTTTGCAGTGCCTGCTGGGGCTCCAAGATAGCTGGGGAGGGACTTTGGAAAAGGGTCTGGACTCGCAGGACAAGGGGGAATAGCTTCAAACTGCCAGAGGGCTGGGATAGATGGGATATTGGAAAGGAATTCTTCCTTGGGTGGGTGCTGAGGCACATGTTGCTCAAAGAGGCTGTGTAGGAGCCCCATGGCAGGAAGCGTCCAGGGCCAGGCTGGAGCGGACATGGAGCAACCTGGACTAGTGGAAAAGTGTCCCTGCCCGTGTCAGGATGTGGGAAGAAGATAATTTGTCTCTAAGGTCGCTTCCAGTCCAAACCATTCTGGGATTCTAGGATTCATGGAAGGCCCTTTTCCAAGTGAAGTGTTGTATCTCTTGGCTCCCAGCTTGTAGTTGCCAGTTCTTCTGGAAGCAGGCGTGGCGAAGCAGCTGTGATGAGCCATGGGTTCTCAATAGGACGAGTGTGATATATTTGCAGAGAGGAAGGCTGCAGACAGATATTCAAGGTCCAGGTAAAACAAGCAAAGGATTGAATAGAAGCCAAAGATTGGTTGTGTTAGTCAGTTTGCTGGCTGTTGAAATGGCCCCAGGTAATTTTCAACATTTCTAATTTGGATTTGTTTGAGTAAAAAATGAATGTGTTACCTCCAGCGTAGGCTCTCCAATGCATCTCCATGTGCTCCCATCTCTTTGTTGTATATCGGGTTCTATTAACTGAAGACAGAATCATAACACAGTAGTAAAACATTTAGAGGTGCGAAGCCCTGTGTACTGCGAGCGCTGCTACTCGCAGCTGAGAAGGACCGTGGAGCTAGCGGCGAATTCGGAGAGCTCTTCGCTGCACTGCGCCGCTCGCAAGCGGCTTCGTTCTTCGCCTTCTGCCGTCCGGCGAGAGCTGAACTCCAGCGGTCAGTTGCAGCTCTGCCCAACAGCGTGTTCTCAGTTCTGCGGGCAAGCACGCCCTCTTGCCTTGGCCCCGAGAGCAAAGTCCCGAGCGAGCACTCGACTCAGTGCAATGCACCCGGAAGGACGCTCTCGCTCGTCTTTCAAGGAGCGATTCCTAACAGCAGAAGCAGCAGAGGCACAAACTGCATGACGAGAAGGGACAACGTAGAACACGTCTCTGTCCTGGCACATTTTCGTGTGCGATACTTCCCTCCGGGTCTTCGGTCCTTGCGAAGCTCTGTGTACTGCGAGCGCTGCTACTCGCAGCTGAGAAGGACCGTGGAGCTAGCGGCGAATTCGGAGAGCTCTTCGCTGCACTGCGCCGCTCGCAAGCGGCTTCGTTCTTCGCCTTCTGCCGTCCGGCGAGAGCTGAACTCCAGCGGTCAGTTGCAGCTCTGCCCAACAGCGTGTTCTCAGTTCTGCGGGCAAGCACGCCCTCTTGCCTTGGCCCCGAGTGCAAAGACCCGAGCGAGCACTCGACTCAGTGCAATGCACCCGGAAGGACGCTCTCGCTCGTCTTTCAAGGAGCGATTCCTAACAGCAGAAGCAGCAGAGGCACAAACTGCATGACGAGAAGGGACAACGTAGAACACGTCTCTGTCCTGGCACATTTTCGTGTGCCATACTTCCCTCCGGGTCTTCGGTCCTTGCGAAGCTCTGTGTACTGCGAGCGCTGCTACTCGCAGCTGAGAAGGACCGTGGAGCTAGCGGCGAATTCGGAGAGCTCTTCGCTGCACTGCGCCGCTCGCAAGCGGCTTCGTTCTTCGCCTTCTGCCGTCCGGCGAGAGCTGAACTCCAGCGGTCAGTTGCAGCTCTGCCCAACAGCGTGTTCTCAGTTCTGCGGGCAAGCACGCCCTCTTGCCTTGGCCCCGAGTGCAAAGACCCGAGCGAGCACTCGACTCAGTGCAATGCACCCGGAAGGACGCTCTCGCTCGTCTTTCAAGGAGCGATTACCTACAGCAGAAGCAGCAGAGGCACAAACTGCATGACGAGAAGGGACAACGTAGAACACGTCTCTGTCCTGGCACATTTTCGTGTGCGATACTTCCCTCCGGGTCTTCGGGCCTTGCGAAGCCCTGTGTACTGCGAGCGCTGCTACTCGCAGCTGAGAAGGACCGTGGAGCTAGCGGCGAATTCGGAGAGCTCTTCGCTGCACTGCGCCGCTCGCAAGCGGCTTCGTTCTTCGCCTTCTGCCGTCCGGCGAGAGCTGAACTCCAGCGGTCAGTTGCAGCTCTGCCCAACAGCGTGTTCTCAGTTCTGCGGGCAAGCACGCCCTCTTGCCTTGGCCCCGAGAGCAAAGTCCCGAGCGAGCACTCGACTCAGTGCAATGCACCCGGAAGGACGCTCTCGCTCGCCTTTCAAGGAGCGATTCCTAACAGCAGAAGCAGCAGAGGCACAAACTGCATGACGAGAAGGGACAACGTAGAACACGTCTCTGTCCTGGCACATTTCCGTGTGCCATACTTCCCTCCGGGTCTTCGGGCCTTGCGAAGCTCTGTGTACTGCGAGCGCTGCTACTCGCAGCTGAGAAGGACCGTGGAGCTAGCGGCGAATTCGGAGAGCTCTTCGCTGCACTGCGCCGCTCGCAAGCGGCTTCGTTCTTCGCCTTCTGCCGTCCGGCGAGAGCTGAACTCCGGCGGTCAGTTGCAGCTCTGCCCAACAGCGTGTTCTCAGTTCTGCGGGCAAGCACGCCCTCTTGCCTTGGCCCCGAGAGCAAAGTCCCGAGCGAGCACTCGACTCAGTGCAATGCACCCGGAAGGACGCTCTCGCTCGTCTTTCAAGGAGCGATTACCTACAGCAAAAGCAGCAGAGGCACAAACTGCATGACGAGAAGGGACAACGTAGAACACGTCTCTGTCCTGGCACATTTTCGTGTGCGATACTTCCCTCCGGGTCTTCGGGCCTTGCGAAGCTCCGTGTACTGCGAGCGCTGCTACTCGCAGCTGAGAAGGACCGTGGAGCTAGCGGCGAATTCGGAGAGCTCTTCGCTGCACTGCGCCGCTCGCAAGCGGCTTCGTTCTTCGCCTTCTGCCGTCCGGCGAGAGCTGAACTCCGGCGGTCAGTTGCAGCTCTGCCCAACAGCGTGTTCTCAGTTCTGCGGGCAAGCACGCCCTCTTGCCTTGGCCCCGAGAGCAAAGTCCCGAGCGAGCACTCGACTCAGTGCAATGCACCCGGAAGGACGCTCTCGCTCGTCTTTCAAGGAGCGATTCCTAACAGCACAAGCAGCAGAGGCACAAACTGCATGACGAGAAGGGACAACGTAGAACACGTCTCTGTCCTGGCACATTTCCGTGTGCCATACTTCCCTCCGGGTCTTCGGGCCTTGCGAAGCTCCGTGTACTGCGAGCGCTGCTACTCGCAGCTGAGAAGGACCGTGGAGCTAGCGGCGAATTCGGAGAGCTCTTCGCTGCACTGCGCCGCTCGCAAGCGGCTTCGTTCTTCGCCTTCTGCCGTCCGGCGACAGCTGAACTCCGGCGGTCAGTTGCAGCTCTGCCCAACAGCGTGTTCTCAGTTTTGCGGGCAAGCACGCCCTCTTGCCTTGGCCCCGGGAGCAAAGTCCCGAGCGAGCACTCGACTCAGTGCAATGCACCCGGAAGGACGCTCTCGCTCGTCTTTCAAGGAGCGATTCCTAACAGCAGAAGCAGCAGAGGCACAAACTGCATGACGAGAAGGGACAACGTAGAACACGTCTCTGTCCTGGCACATTTCCGTGTGCCATACTTCCCTCCGGGTCTTCGGGCCTTGCGAAGCTCCGTGTACTGCGAGCGCTGCTACTCGCAGCTGAGAAGGACCGTGGAGCTAGCGGCGAATTCGGAGAGCTCTTCGCTGCACTGCGCCGCTCGCAAGCGGCTTCGTTCTTCGCCTTCTGCCGTCCGGCGAGAGCTGAACTCCGGCGGTCAGTTGCAGCTCTGCCCAACAGCGTGTTCTCAGTTCTGCGGGCAAGCACGCCCTCTTGCCTTGGCCCCGAGAGCAAAGTCCCGAGCGAGCACTCGACTCAGTGCAATGCACCCGGAAGGACGCTCTCGCTCGTCTTTCAAGGAGCGATTCCTAACAGCAGAAGCAGCAGAGGCACAAACTGCATGACGAGAAGGGACAACGTAGAACACGTCTCTGTCCTGGCACATTTTCGTGTGCGATACTTCCCTCCGGGTCTTCGGGCCTTGCGAAGCTCCGTGTACTGCGAGCGCTGCTACTCGCAGCTCAGAAGGACCGTGGAGCTAGCGGCGAATTCGGAGAGCTCTTCGCTGCACTGCGCCGCTCGCAAGCGGCTTCGTTCTTCGCCTTCTGCCGTCCGGCGACAGCTGAACTCCGGCGGTCAGTTGCAGCTCTGCCCAACAGCGTGTTCTCAGTTCTGCGGGCAAGCACGCCCTCTTGCCTTGGCCCCGGGAGCAAAGTCCCGAGCGAGCACTCGACTCAGTGCAATGCACCCGGAAGGACGCTCTCGCTCGTCTTTCAAGGAGCGATTCCTAACAGCAGAAGCAGCAGAGGCACAAACTGCATGACGAGAAGGGACAACGTAGAACACGTCTCTGTCCTGGCACATTTTCGTGTGCGATACTTCCCTCCGGGTCTTCGGGCCTTGCGAAGCTCCGTGTACTGCGAGCGCTGCTACTCGCAGCTGAGAAGGACCGTGGAGCAAGCGGCGAATTCGGAGAGCTCTTCGCTGCACTGCGCCGCTCGCAAGCGGCTTCGTTCTTCGCCTTCTGCCGTCCGGCGAGAGCTGAACTCCGGCGGTCAGTTGCAGCTCTGCCCAACAGCGTGTTCTCAGTTCTGCGGGCAAGCACGCCCTCTTGCCTTGGCCCCGGGAGCAAAGTCCCGAGCGAGCACTCGACTCAGTGCAATGCACCCGGAAGGACGCTCTCGCTCGTCTTTCAAGGAGCGATTCCTAACAGCAGAAGCAGCAGAGGCACAAACTGCATGACGAGAAGGGACAACGTAGAACACGTCTCTGTCCTGGCACATTTTCGTGTGCGATACTTCCCTCCGGGTCTTCGGGCCTTGCGAAGCTCCGTGTTCTGCGAGCGCTGCTACTCGCAGCTGAGAAGGACCGTGGAGCTAGCGGCGAATTCGGAGAGCTCTTCGCTGCACTGCGCCGCTCGCAAGCGGCTTCGTTCTTCGCCTTCTGCCGTCCGGCGAGAGCTGAACTCCGGCGGTCAGTTGCAGCTCTGCCCAACAGCGTGTTCTCAGTTCTGCGGGCAAGCACGCCCTCTTGCCTTGGCCCCGGGAGCAAAGTCCCGAGCGAGCACTCGACTCAGTGCAATGCACCCGGAAGGACGCTCTCGCTCGTCTTTCAAGGAGCGATTCCTAACAGCAGAAGCAGCAGAGGCACAAACTGCATGACGAGAAGGGACAACGTAGAACACGTCTCTGTCCTGGCACATTTTCGTGTGCGATACTTCCCTCCGGGTCTTCGGGCCTTGCGAAGCTCCGTGTACTGCGAGCGCTGCTACTCGCAGCTGAGAAGGACCGTGGAGCAAGCGGCGAATTCGGAGAGCTCTTCGCTGCACTGCGCCGCTCGCAAGCGGCTTCGTTCTTCGCCTTCTGCCGTCCGGCGACAGCTGAACTCCGGCGGTCAGTTGCAGCTCTGCCCAACAGCGTGTTCTCAGTTCTGCGGGCAAGCACGCCCTCTTGCCTTGGCCCCGAGAGCAAAGTCCCGAGCGAGCACTCGACTCAGTGCAATGCACCCGGAAGGACGCTCTCGCTCGTCTTTCAAGGAGCGATTCCTAACAGCAGAAGCAGCAGAGGCACAAACTGCATGACGAGAAGGGACAACGTAGAACACGTCTCTGTCCTGGCACATTTCCGTGTGCCATACTTCCCTCCGGGTCTTCGGGCCTTGCGAAGCTCCGTGTACTGCGAGCGCTGCTACTCGCAGCTGAGAAGGACCGTGGAGCTAGCGGCGAATTCGGAGAGCTCTTCGCTGCACTGCGCCGCTCGCAAGCGGCTTCGTTCTTCGCCTTCTGCCGTCCGGCGAGAGCTGAACTCCGGCGGTCAGTTGCAGCTCTGCCCAACAGCGTGTTCTCAGTTCTGCGGGCAAGCACGCCCTCTTGCCTTGGCCCCGAGAGCAAAGTCCCGAGCGAGCACTCGACTCAGTGCAATGCACCCGGAAGGACGCTCTCGCTCGTCTTTCAAGGAGCGATTCCTAACAGCACAAGCAGCAGAGGCACAAACTGCATGACGAGAAGGGACAACGTAGATCACGTCTCTGTCCTGGCACATTTCCGTGTGCCATACTTCCCTCCGGGTCTTCGGGCCTTGCGAAGCTCCGTGTACTGCGAGCGCTGCTACTCGCAGCTGAGAAGGACCGTGGAGCTAGCGGCGAATTCGGAGAGCTCTTCGCTGCACTGCGCCGCTCGCAAGCGGCTTCGTTCTTCGCCTTCTGCCGTCCGGCGACAGCTGAACTCCGGCGGTCAGTTGCAGCTCTGCCCAACAGCGTGTTCTCAGTTCTGCGGGCAAGCACGCCCTCTTGCCTTGGCCCCGAGAGCAAAGTCCCGAGCGAGCACTCGACTCAGTGCAATGCACCCGGAAGGACGCTCTCGCTCGTCTTTCAAGGAGCGATTCCTAACAGCACAAGCAGCAGAGGCACAAACTGCATGACGAGAAGGGACAACGTAGATCACGTCTCTGTCCTGGCACATTTCCGTGTGCCATACTTCCCTCCGGGTCTTCGGGCCTTGCGAAGCTCCGTGTACTGCGAGCGCTGCTACTCGCAGCTGAGAAGGACCGTGGAGCTAGCGGCGAATTCGGAGAGCTCTTCGCTGCACTGCGCCGCTCGCAAGCGGCTTCGTTCTTCGCCTTCTGCCGTCCGGCGACAGCTGAACTCCGGCGGTCAGTTGCAGCTCTGCCCAACAGCGTGTTCTCAGTTCTGCGGGCAAGCACGCCCTCTTGCCTTGGCCCCGAGAGCAAAGTCCCGAGCGAGCACTCGACTCAGTGCAATGCACCCGGAAGGACGCTCTCGCTCGTCTTTCAAGGAGCGATTCCTAACAGCAGAAGCAGCAGAGGCACAAACTGCATGACGAGAAGGGACAACGTAGAACACGTCTCTGTCCTGGCACATTTCCGTGTGCCATACTTCCCTCCGGGTCTTCGGGCCTTGCGAAGCCCTGTGTACTGCGAGCGCTGCTACTCGCAGCTGAGAAGGACCGTGGAGCTAGCGGCGAATTCGGAGAGCTCTTCGCTGCACTGCGCCGCTCGCAAGCGGCTTCGTTCTTCGCCTTCTGCCGTCCGGCGAGAGCTGAACTCCAGCGGTCAGTTGCAGCTCTGCCCAACAGCGTGTTCTCAGTTCTGCGGGCAAGCACGCCCTCTTGCCTTGGCCCCGAGAGCAAAGTCCCGAGCGAGCATTCGACTCAGTGCAATGCACCCGGAAGGACGCTCTCGCTCGTCTTTCAAGGAGCGATTCCTAACAGCAGAAGCAGCAGAGGCACAAACTGCATGACGAGAAGGGACAACGTAGAACACGTCTCTGTCCTGGCACATTTTCGTGTGCGATACTTCCCTCCGGGTCTTCGGGCCTTGCGAAGCCCTGTGTACTGCGAGCGCTGCTACTCGCAGCTGAGAAGGACCGTGGAGCTAGCGGCGAATTCGGAGAGCTCTTCGCTGCACTGCGCCGCTCGCAAGCGGCTTCGTTCTTCGCCTTCTGCCGTCCGGCGAGAGCTGAACTCCAGCGGTCAGTTGCAGCTCTGCCCAACAGCGTGTTCTCAGTTCTGCGGGCAAGCACGCCCTCTTGCCTTGGCCCCGAGAGCAAAGTCCCGAGCGAGCACTCGACTCAGTGCAATGCACCCGGAAGGACGCTCTCGCTCGCCTTTCAAGGAGCGATTCCTAACAGCAGAAGCAGCAGAGGCACAAACTGCATGACGAGAAGGGACAACGTAGAACACGTCTCTGTCCTGGCACATTTCCGTGTGCCATACTTCCCTCCGGGTCTTCGGGCCTTGCGAAGCTCTGTGTACTGCGAGCGCTGCTACTCGCAGCTGAGAAGGACCGTGGAGCTAGCGGCGAATTCGGAGAGCTCTTCGCTGCACTGCGCCGCTCGCAAGCGGCTTCGTTCTTCGCCTTCTGCCGTCCGGCGAGAGCTGAACTCCAGCGGTCAGTTGCAGCTCTGCCCAACAGCGTGTTCTCAGTTCTGCGGGCAAGCACGCCCTCTTGCCTTGGCCCCGAGAGCAAAGTCCCGAGCGAGCACTCGACTCAGTGCAATGCACCCGGAAGGACGCTCTCGCTCGTCTTTCAAGGAGCGATTACCTACAGCAAAAGCAGCAGAGGCACAAACTGCATGACGAGAAGGGACAACGTAGAACACGTCTCTGTCCTGGCACATTTTCGTGTGCGATACTTCCCTCCGGGTCTTCGGGCCTTGCGAAGCTCTGTGTACTGCGAGCGCTGCTACTCGCAGCTGAGAAGGACCGTGGAGCTAGCGGCGAATTCGGAGAGCTCTTCGCTGCACTGCGCCGCTCGCAAGCGGCTTCGTTCTTCGCCTTCTGCCGTCCGGCGAGAGCTGAACTCCAGCGGTCAGTTGCAGCTCTGCCCAACAGCGTGTTCTCAGTTCTGCGGGCAAGCACGCCCTCTTGCCTTGGCCCCGAGAGCAAAGTCCCGAGCGAGCACTCGACTCAGTGCAATGCACCCGGAAGGACGCTCTCGCTCGTCTTTCAAGGAGCGATTACCTACAGCAAAAGCAGCAGAGGCACAAACTGCATGACGAGAAGGGACAACGTAGAACACGTCTCTGTCCTGGCACATTTTCGTGTGCGATACTTCCCTCCGGGTCTTCGGGCCTTGCGAAGCTCTGTGTACTGCGAGCGCTGCTACTCGCAGCTGAGAAGGACCGTGGAGCTAGCGGCGAATTCGGAGAGCTCTTCGCTGCACTGCGCCGCTCGCAAGCGGCTTCGTTCTTCGCCTTCTGCCGTCCGGCGAGAGCTGAACTCCAGCGGTCAGTTGCAGCTCTGCCCAACAGCGTGTTCTCAGTTCTGCGGGCAAGCACGCCCTCTTGCCTTGGCCCCGAGAGCAAAGCCCCGAGCGAGCACTCGACTCAGTGCAATGCACCCGGAAGGACGCTCTCGCTCGTCTTTCAAGGAGCGATTCCTAACAGCAGAAGCAGCAGAGGCACAAACTGCATGACGAGAAGGGACAACGTAGAACACGTCTCTGTCCTGGCACATTTCCGTGTGCCATACTTCCCTCCGGGTCTTCGGGCCTTGCGAAGCTCTGTGTACTGCGAGCGCTGCTACTCGCAGCTGAGAAGGACCGTGGAGCTAGCGGCGAATTCGGAGAGCTCTTCGCTGCACTGCGCCGCTCGCAAGCGGCTTCGTTCTTCGCCTTCTGCCGTCCGGCGAGAGCTGAACTCCAGCGGTCAGTTGCAGCTCTGCCCAACAGCGTGTTCTCAGTTCTGCGGGCAAGCACGCCCTCTTGCCTTGGCCCCGAGAGCAAAGTCCCGAGCGAGCACTCGACTCAGTGCAATGCACCCGGAAGGACGCTCTCGCTCGCCTTTCAAGGAGCGATTCCTAACAGCAGAAGCAGCAGAGGCACAAACTGCATGACGAGAAGGGACAACGTAGAACACGTCTCTGTCCTGGCACATTTTCGTGTGCGATACTTCCCTCCGGGGCTTCGGGCCTTGCGAAGCCCTGTGTACTGCGAGCGCTGCTACTCGCAGCTGAGAAGGACCGTGGAGCTAGCGGCGAATTCGGAGAGCTCTTCGCTGCACTGCGCCGCTCGCAAGCGGCTTCGTTCTTCGCCTTCTGCCGTCCGGCGAGAGCTGAACTCCAGCGGTCAGTTGCAGCTCTGCCCAACAGCGTGTTCTCAGTTCTGCGGGCAAGCACGCCCTCTTGCCTTGGCCCCGAGAGCAAAGTCCCGAGCGAGCACTCGACTCAGTGCAATGCACCCGGAAGGACGCTCTCGCTCGTCTTTCAAGGAGCGATTCCTAACAGCAGAAGCAGCAGAGGCACAAACTGCATGACGAGAAGGGACAACGTAGAACACGTCTCTGTCCTGGCACATTTTCGTGTGCGATACTTCCCTCCGGGTCTTCGGGCCTTGCGAAGCCCTGTGTACTGCGAGCGCTGCTACTCGCAGCTGAGAAGGACCGTGGAGCTAGCGGCGAATTCGGAGAGCTCTTCGCTGCACTGCGCCGCTCGCAAGCGGCTTCGTTCTTCGCCTTCTGCCGTCCGGCGAGAGCTGAACTCCAGCGGTCAGTTGCAGCTCTGCCCAACAGCGTGTTCTCAGTTCTGCGGGCAAGCACGCCCTCTTGCCTTGGCCCCGAGAGCAAAGTCCCGAGCGAGCACTCGACTCAGTGCAATGCACCCGGAAGGACGCTCTCGCTCGTCTTTCAAGGAGCGATTCCTAACAGCAGAAGCAGCAGAGGCACAAACTGCATGACGAGAAGGGACAACGTAGAACACGTCTCTGTCCTGGCACATTTCCGTGTGCCATACTTCCCTCCGGGTCTTCGGGCCTTGCGAAGCTCTGTGTACTGCGAGCGCTGCTACTCGCAGCTGAGAAGGACCGTGGAGCTAGCGGCGAATTCGGAGAGCTCTTCGCTGCACTGCGCCGCTCGCAAGCGGCTTCGTTCTTCGCCTTCTGCCGTCCGGCGAGAGCTGAACTCCAGCGGTCAGTTGCAGCTCTGCCCAACAGCGTGTTCTCAGTTCTGCGGGCAAGCACGCCCTCTTGCCTTGGCCCCGAGTGCAAAGTCCCGAGCGAGCACTCGACTCAGTGCAATGCACCCGGAAGGACGCTCTCGCTCGTCTTTCAAGGAGCGATTCCTAACAGCAGAAGCAGCAGAGGCACAAACTGCATGACGAGAAGGGACAACGTAGAACACGTCTCTGTCCTGGCACATTTTCGTGTGCGATACTTCCCTCCGGGTCTTCGGGCCTTGCGAAGCCCTGTGTACTGCGAGCGCTGCTACTCGCAGCTGAGAAGGACCGTGGAGCTAGCGGCGAATTCGGAGAGCTCTTCGCTGCACTGCGCCGCTCGCAAGCGGCTTCGTTCTTCGCCTTCTGCCGTCCGGCGAGAGCTGAACTCCAGCGGTCAGTTGCAGCTCTGCCCAACAGCGTGTTCTCAGTTCTGCGGGCAAGCACGCCCTCTTGCCTTGGCCCCGAGTGCAAAGTCCCGAGCGAGCACTCGACTCAGTGCAATGCACCCGGAAGGACGCTCTCGCTCGTCTTTCAAGGAGCGATTCCTAACAGCAGAAGCAGCAGAGGCACAAACTGCATGACGAGAAGGGACAACGTAGAACACGTCTCTGTCCTGGCACATTTTCGTGTGCGATACTTCCCTCCGGGTCTTCGGGCCTTGCGAAGCTCTGTGTACTGCGAGCGCTGCTACTCGCAGCTGAGAAGGACCGTGGAGCTAGCGGCGAATTCGGAGAGCTCTTCGCTGCACTGCGCCGCTCGCAAGCGGCTTCGTTCTTCGCCTTCTGCCGTCCGGCGAGAGCTGAACTCCAGCGGTCAGTTGCAGCTCTGCCCAACAGCGTGTTCTCAGTTCTGCGGGCAAGCACGCCCTCTTGCCTTGGCCCCGAGTGCAAAGACCCGAGCGAGCACTCGACTCAGTGCAATGCACCCGGAAGGACGCTCTCGCTCGTCTTTCAAGGAGCGATTACCTACAGCAGAAGCAGCAGAGGCACAAACTGCATGACGAGAAGGGACAACGTAGAACACGTCTCTGTCCTGGCACATTTTCGTGTGCGATACTTCCCTCCGGGTCTTCGGGCCTTGCGAAGCTCTGTGTACTGCGAGCGCTGCTACTCGCAGCTGAGAAGGACCGTGGAGCTAGCGGCGAATTCGGAGAGCTCTTCGCTGCACTGCGCCGCTCGCAAGCGGCTTCGTTCTTCGCCTTCTGCCGTCCGGCGAGAGCTGAACTCCAGCGGTCAGTTGCAGCTCTGCCCAACAGCGTGTTCTCAGTTCTGCGGGCAAGCACGCCCTCTTGCCTTGGCCCCGAGTGCAAAGTCCCGAGCGAGCACTCGACTCAGTGCAATGCACCCGGAAGGACGCTCTCGCTCGTCTTTCAAGGAGCGATTCCTAACAGCAGAAGCAGCAGAGGCACAAACTGCATGACGAGAAGGGACAACGTAGAACACGTCTCTGTCCTGGCGCATTTTCGTGTGCCATACTTCCCTCCGGGTCTTCGGGCCTTGCGAAGCCCTGTGTACTGCGAGCGCTGCTACTCGCAGCTGAGAAGGACCGTGGAGCTAGCGGCGAATTCGGAGAGTTCTTCGCTGCACTGCGCCGCTCGCAAGCGGCTTCGTTTTCGCCTTTTGCCGTCCGGCGAGAGCTGAACTCCAGCGGTCAGTTGCAGCTCTGCCCAACAGCGTGTTCTCAGTTCTGCGGGCAAGCACGCCCTCTTGCCTTGGCCCCGAGTGCAAAGTCCCGAGCGAGCACTCGACTCAGTGCAATGCACCCGGAAGGACGCTCTCGCTCGTCTTTCAAGGAGCGATTCCTAACAGCAGAAGCAGCAGAGGCACAAACTGCATGACGAGAAGGGACAACGTAGAACACGTCTCTGTCCTGGCGCATTTTCGTGTGCCATACTTCCCTCCGGGTCTTCGGGCCTTGCGAAGCTCTGTGTACTGCGAGCGCTGCTACTCGCAGCTGAGAAGGACCGTGGAGCTAGCGGCGAATTCGGAGAGTTCTTCGCTGCACTGCGCCGCTCGCAAGCGGCTTCGTTTTCGCCTTTTGCCGTCCGGCGAGAGCTGAACTCCAGCGGTCAGTTGCAGCTCTGCCCAACAGCGTGTTCTCAGTTCTGCGGGCAAGCACGCCCTCTTGCCTTGGCCCCGAGTGCAAAGTCCCGAGCGAGCACTCGACTCAGTGCAATGCACCCGGAAGGACGCTCTCGCTCGTCTTTCAAGGAGCGATTCCTAACAGCAGAAGCAGCAGAGGCACAAACTGCATGACGAGAAGGGACAACGTAGAACACGTCTCTGTCCTGGCACATTTTCGTGTGCGATACTTCCCTCCGGGTCTTCGGGCCTTGCGAAGCCCTGTGTACTGCGAGCGCTGCTACTCGCAGCTGAGAAGGACCGTGGAGCTAGCGGCGAATTCGGAGAGCTCTTCGCTGCACTGCGCCGCTCGCAAGCGGCTTCGTTCTTCGCCTTCTGCCGTCCGGCGAGAGCTGAACTCCAGCGGTCAGTTGCAGCTCTGCCCAACAGCGTGTTCTCAGTTCTGCGGGCAAGCACGCCCTCTTGCCTTGGCCCCGAGAGCAAAGTCCCGAGCGAGCACTCGACTCAGTGCAATGCACCCGGAAGGACGCTCTCGCTCGTCTTTCAAGGAGCGATTCCTAACAGCAGAAGCAGCAGAGGCACAAACTGCATGACGAGAAGGGACAACGTAGAACACGTCTCTGTCCTGGCACATTTTCGTGTGCGATACTTCCCTCCGGGTCTTCGGGCCTTGCGAAGCTCTGTGTACTGCGAGCGCTGCTACTCGCAGCTGAGAAGGACCGTGGAGCTAGCGGCGAATTCGGAGAGCTCTTCGCTGCACTGCGCCGCTCGCAAGCGGCTTCGTTCTTCGCCTTCTGCCGTCCGGCGAGAGCTGAACTCCAGCGGTCAGTTGCAGCTCTGCCCAACAGCGTGTTCTCAGTTCTGCGGGCAAGCACGCCCTCTTGCCTTGGCCCCGAGTGCAAAGTCCCGAGCGAGCACTCGACTCAGTGCAATGCACCCGGAAGGACGCTCTCGCTCGTCTTTCAAGGAGCGATTCCTAACAGCAGAAGCAGCAGAGGCACAAACTGCATGACGAGAAGGGACAACGTAGAACACGTCTCTGTCCTGGCACATTTTCGTGTGCGATACTTCCCTCCGGGTCTTCGGGCCTTGCGAAGCTCTGTGTACTGCGAGCGCTGCTACTCGCAGCTGAGAAGGACCGTGGAGCTAGCGGCGAATTCGGAGAGCTCTTCGCTGCACTGCGCCGCTCGCAAGCGGCTTCGTTCTTCGCCTTCTGCCGTCCGGCGAGAGCTGAACTCCAGCGGTCAGTTGCAGCTCTGCCCAACAGCGTGTTCTCAGTTCTGCGGGCAAGCACGCCCTCTTGCCTTGGCCCCGAGTGCAAAGACCCGAGCGAGCACTCGACTCAGTGCAATGCACCCGGAAGGACGCTCTCGCTCGTCTTTCAAGGAGCGATTACCTACAGCAGAAGCAGCAGAGGCACAAACTGCATGACGAGAAGGGACAACGTAGAACACGTCTCTGTCCTGGCACATTTTCGTGTGCGATACTTCCCTCCGGGTCTTCGGGCCTTGCGAAGCCCTGTGTACTGCGAGCGCTGCTACTCGCAGCTGAGAAGGACCGTGGAGCTAGCGGCGAATTCGGAGAGCTCTTCGCTGCACTGCGCCGCTCGCAAGCGGCTTCGTTCTTCGCCTTCTGCCGTCCGGCGAGAGCTGAACTCCAGCGGTCAGTTGCAGCTCTGCCCAACAGCGTGTTCTCAGTTCTGCGGGCAAGCACGCCCTCTTGCCTTGGCCCCGAGAGCAAAGTCCCGAGCGAGCACTCGACTCAGTGCAATGCACCCGGAAGGACGCTCTCGCTCGTCTTTCAAGGAGCGATTCCTAACAGCAGAAGCAGCAGAGGCACAAACTGCATGACGAGAAGGGACAACGTAGAACACGTCTCTGTCCTGGCACATTTCCGTGTGCCATACTTCCCTCCGGGTCTTCGGGCCTTGCGAAGCTCTGTGTACTGCGAGCGCTGCTACTCGCAGCTGAGAAGGACCGTGGAGCTAGCGGCGAATTCGGAGAGCTCTTCGCTGCACTGCGCCGCTCGCAAGCGGCTTCGTTCTTCGCCTTCTGCCGTCCGGCGAGAGCTGAACTCCAGCGGTCAGTTGCAGCTCTGCCCAACAGCGTGTTCTCAGTTCTGCGGGCAAGCACGCCCTCTTGCCTTGGCCCCGAGAGCAAAGTCCCGAGCGAGCACTCGACTCAGTGCAATGCACCCGGAAGGACGCTCTCGCTCGTCTTTCAAGGAGCGATTACCTACAGCAAAAGCAGCAGAGGCACAAACTGCATGACGAGAAGGGACAACGTAGAACACGTCTCTGTCCTGGCACATTTTCGTGTGCGATACTTCCCTCCGGGTCTTCGGGCCTTGCGAAGCTCCGTGTACTGCGAGCGCTGCTACTCGCAGCTGAGAAGGACCGTGGAGCTAGCGGCGAATTCGGAGAGCTCTTCGCTGCACTGCGCCGCTCGCAAGCGGCTTCGTTCTTCGCCTTCTGCCGTCCGGCGAGAGCTGAACTCCGGCGGTCAGTTGCAGCTCTGCCCAACAGCGTGTTCTCAGTTCTGCGGGCAAGCACGCCCTCTTGCCTTGGCCCCGAGAGCAAAGTCCCGAGCGAGCACTCGACTCAGTGCAATGCACCCGGAAGGACGCTCTCGCTCGTCTTTCAAGGAGCGATTCCTAACAGCACAAGCAGCAGAGGCACAAACTGCATGACGAGAAGGGACAACGTAGAACACGTCTCTGTCCTGGCACATTTCCGTGTGCCATACTTCCCTCCGGGTCTTCGGGCCTTGCGAAGCTCCGTGTACTGCGAGCGCTGCTACTCGCAGCTGAGAAGGACCGTGGAGCTAGCGGCGAATTCGGAGAGCTCTTCGCTGCACTGCGACGCTCGCAAGCGGCTTCGTTCTTCGCCTTCTGCCGTCCGGCGACAGCTGAACTCCGGCGGTCAGTTGCAGCTCTGCCCAACAGCGTGTTCTCAGTTCTGCGGGCAAGCACGCCCTCTTGCCTTGGCCCCGGGAGCAAAGTCCCGAGCGAGCACTCGACTCAGTGCAATGCACCCGGAAGGACGCTCTCGCTCGTCTTTCAAGGAGCGATTCCTAACAGCAGAAGCAGCAGAGGCACAAACTGCATGACGAGAAGGGACAACGTAGAACACGTCTCTGTCCTGGCACATTTCCGTGTGCCATACTTCCCTCCGGGTCTTCGGGCCTTGCGAAGCTCCGTGTACTGCGAGCGCTGCTACTCGCAGCTGAGAAGGACCGTGGAGCTAGCGGCGAATTCGGAGAGCTCTTCGCTGCACTGCGCCGCTCGCAAGCGGCTTCGTTCTTCGCCTTCTGCCGTCCGGCGAGAGCTGAACTCCGGCGGTCAGTTGCAGCTCTGCCCAACAGCGTGTTCTCAGTTCTGCGGGCAAGCACGCCCTCTTGCCTTGGCCCCGAGAGCAAAGTCCCGAGCGAGCACTCGACTCAGTGCAATGCACCCGGAAGGACGCTCTCGCTCGTCTTTCAAGGAGCGATTCCTAACAGCACAAGCAGCAGAGGCACAAACTGCATGACGAGAAGGGACAACGTAGAACACGTCTCTGTCCTGGCACATTTTCGTGTGCGATACTTCCCTCCGGGTCTTCGGGCCTTGCGAAGCTCCGTGTACTGCGAGCGCTGCTACTCGCAGCTCAGAAGGACCGTGGAGCTAGCGGCGAATTCGGAGAGCTCTTCGCTGCACTGCGCCGCTCGCAAGCGGCTTCGTTCTTCGCCTTCTGCCGTCCGGCGACAGCTGAACTCCGGCGGTCAGTTGCAGCTCTGCCCAACAGCGTGTTCTCAGTTCTGCGGGCAAGCACGCCCTCTTGCCTTGGCCCCGGGAGCAAAGTCCCGAGCGAGCACTCGACTCAGTGCAATGCACCCGGAAGGACGCTCTCGCTCGTCTTTCAAGGAGCGATTCCTAACAGCAGAAGCAGCAGAGGCACAAACTGCATGACGAGAAGGGACAACGTAGAACACGTCTCTGTCCTGGTACATTTTCGTGTGCGATACTTCCCTCCGGGTCTTCGGGCCTTGCGAAGCTCCGTGTTCTGCGAGCGCTGCTACTCGCAGCTGAGAAGGACCGTGGAGCTAGCGGCGAATTCGGAGAGCTCTTCGCTGCACTGCGCCGCTCGCAAGCGGCTTCGTTCTTCGCCTTCTGCCGTCCGGCGAGAGCTGAACTCCGGCGGTCAGTTGCAGCTCTGCCCAACAGCGTGTTCTCAGTTCTGCGGGCAAGCACGCCCTCTTGCCTTGGCCCCGGGAGCAAAGTCCCGAGCGAGCACTCGACTCAGTGCAATGCACCCGGAAGGACGCTCTCGCTCGTCTTTCAAGGAGCGATTCCTAACAGCAGAAGCAGCAGAGGCACAAACTGCATGACGAGAAGGGACAACGTAGAACACGTCTCTGTCCTGGCACATTTTCGTGTGCGATACTTCCCTCCGGGTCTTCGGGCCTTGCGAAGCTCCGTGTACTGCGAGCGCTGCTACTCGCAGCTGAGAAGGACCGTGGAGCAAGCGGCGAATTCGGAGAGCTCTTCGCTGCACTGCGCCGCTCGCAAGCGGCTTCGTTCTTCGCCTTCTGCCGTCCAGCGACAGCTGAACTCCGGCGGTCAGTTGCAGCTCTGCCCAACAGCGTGTTCTCAGTTCTGCGGGCAAGCACGCCCTCTTGCCTTGGCCCCGAGAGCAAAGTCCCGAGCGAGCACTCGACTCAGTGCAATGCACCCGGAAGGACGCTCTCGCTCGTCTTTCAAGGAGCGATTCCTAACAGCAGAAGCAGCAGAGGCACAAACTGCATGACGAGAAGGGACAACGTAGAACACGTCTCTGTCCTGGCACATTTTCGTGTGCGATACTTCCCTCCGGGTCTTCGGGCCTTGCGAAGCTCCGTGTACTGCGAGCGCTGCTACTCGCAGCTGAGAAGGACCGTGGAGCTAGCGGCGAATTCGGAGAGCTCTTCGCTGCACTGCGCCGCTCGCAAGCGGCTTCGTTCTTCGCCTTCTGCCGTCCGGCGACAGCTGAACTCCGGCGGTCAGTTGCAGCTCTGCCCAACAGCGTGTTCTCAGTTCTGCGGGCAAGCACGCCCTCTTGCCTTGGCCCCGAGAGCAAAGTCCCGAGCGAGCACTCGACTCAGTGCAATGCACCCGGAAGGACGCTCTCGCTCGTCTTTCAAGGAGCGATTCCTAACAGCACAAGCAGCAGAGGCACAAACTGCATGACGAGAAGGGACAACGTAGAACACGTCTCTGTCCTGGCACATTTCCGTGTGCCATACTTCCCTCCGGGTCTTCGGGCCTTGCGAAGCTCCGTGTACTGCGAACGCTGCTACTCGCAGCTGAGAAGGACCGTGGAGCTAGCGGCGAATTCGGAGAGCTCTTCGCTGCACTGCGCCGCTCGCAAGCGGCTTCGTTCTTCGCCTTCTGCCGTCCGGCGAGAGCTGAACTCCGGCGGTCAGTTGCAGCTCTGCCCAACAGCGTGTTCTCAGTTCTGCGGGCAAGCACGCCCTCTTGCCTTGGCCCCGAGAGCAAAGTCCCGAGCGAGCACTCGACTCAGTGCAATGCACCCGGAAGGACGCTCTCGCTCGTCTTTCAAGGAGCGATTCCTAACAGCAGAAGCAGCAGAGGCACAAACTGCATGACGAGAAGGGACAACGTAGAACACGTCTCTGTCCTGGCACATTTCCGTGTGCCATACTTCCCTCCGGGTCTTCGGGCCTTGCGAAGCTCCGTGTACTGCGAGCGCTGCTACTCGCAGCTGAGAAGGACCGTGGAGCTAGCGGCGAATTCGGAGAGCTCTTCGCTGCACTGCGCCGCTCGCAAGCGGCTTCGTTCTTCGCCTTCTGCCGTCCGGCGACAGCTGAACTCCGGCGGTCAGTTGCAGCTCTGCCCAACAGCGTGTTCTCAGTTCTGCGGGCAAGCACGCCCTCTTGCCTTGGCCCCGAGAGCAAAGTCCCGAGCGAGCACTCGACTCAGTGCAATGCACCCGGAAGGACGCTCTCGCTCGTCTTTCAAGGAGCGATTCCTAACAGCACAAGCAGCAGAGGCACAAACTGCATGACGAGAAGGGACAACGTAGATCACGTCTCTGTCCTGGCACATTTCCGTGTGCCATACTTCCCTCCGGGTCTTCGGGCCTTGCGAAGCTCCGTGTACTGCGAGCGCTGCTACTCGCAGCTGAGAAGGACCGTGGAGCTAGCGGCGAATTCGGAGAGCTCTTCGCTGCACTGCGCCGCTCGCAAGCGGCTTCGTTCTTCACCTTCTGCCGTCCGGCGACAGCTGAACTCCGGCGGTCAGTTGCAGCTCTGCCCAACAGCGTGTTCTCAGTTCTGCGGGCAAGCACGCCCTCTTGCCTTGGCCCCGAGAGCAAAGTCCCGAGCGAGCACTCGACTCAGTGCAATGCACCCGGAAGGACGCTCTCGCTCGTCTTTCAAGGAGCGATTCCTAACAGCACAAGCAGCAGAGGCACAAACTGCATGACGAGAAGGGACAACGTAGAACACATCTCTGTCCTGGCACATTTTCGTGTGCGATACTTCCCTCCGGGTCTTCGGGCCTTGCGAAGCCCTGTGTACTGCGAGCGCTGCTACTCGCAGCTGAGAAGGACCGTGGAGCTAGCGGCGAATTCGGAGAGCTCTTCGCTGCACTGCGCCGCTCGCAAGCGGCTTCGTTCTTCGCCTTCTGCCGTCCGGCGAGAGCTGAACTCCAGCGGTCAGTTGCAGCTCTGCCCAACAGCGTGTTCTCAGTTCTGCGGGCAAGCACGCCCTCTTGCCTTGGCCCCGAGAGCAAAGTCCCGAGCGAGCACTCGACTCAGTGCAATGCACCCGGAAGGACGCTCTCGCTCGCCTTTCAAGGAGCGATTCCTAACAGCAGAAGCAGCAGAGGCACAAACTGCATGACGAGAAGGGACAACGTAGAACACGTCTCTGTCCTGGCACATTTCCGTGTGCCATACTTCCCTCCGGGTCTTCGGGCCTTGCGAAGCTCTGTGTACTGCGAGCGCTGCTACTCGCAGCTGAGAAGGACCGTGGAGCTAGCGGCGAATTCGGAGAGCTCTTCGCTGCACTGCGCCGCTCGCAAGCGGCTTCGTTCTTCGCCTTCTGCCGTCCGGCGAGAGCTGAACTCCAGCGGTCAGTTGCAGCTCTGCCCAACAGCGTGTTCTCAGTTCTGCGGGCAAGCACGCCCTCTTGCCTTGGCCCCGAGAGCAAAGTCCCGAGCGAGCACTCGACTCAGTGCAATGCACCCGGAAGGACGCTCTCGCTCGTCTTTCAAGGAGCGATTACCTACAGCAAAAGCAGCAGAGGCACAAACTGCATGACGAGAAGGGACAACGTAGAACACGTCTCTGTCCTGGCACATTTTCGTGTGCGATACTTCCCTCCGGGTCTTCGGGCCTTGCGAAGCTCTGTGTACTGCGAGCGCTGCTACTCGCAGCTGAGAAGGACCGTGGAGCTAGCGGCGAATTCGGAGAGCTCTTCGCTGCACTGCGCCGCTCGCAAGCGGCTTCGTTCTTCGCCTTCTGCCGTCCGGCGAGAGCTGAACTCCAGCGGTCAGTTGCAGCTCTGCCCAACAGCGTGTTCTCAGTTCTGCGGGCAAGCACGCCCTCTTGCCTTGGCCCCGAGAGCAAAGTCCCGAGCGAGCACTCGACTCAGTGCAATGCACCCGGAAGGACGCTCTCGCTCGTCTTTCAAGGAGCGATTACCTACAGCAAAAGCAGCAGAGGCACAAACTGCATGACGAGAAGGGACAACGTAGAACACGTCTCTGTCCTGGCACATTTTCGTGTGCGATACTTCCCTCCGGGTCTTCGGGCCTTGCGAAGCTCTGTGTACTGCGAGCGCTGCTACTCGCAGCTGAGAAGGACCGTGGAGCTAGCGGCGAATTCGGAGAGCTCTTCGCTGCACTGCGCCGCTCGCAAGCGGCTTCGTTCTTCGCCTTCTGCCGTCCGGCGAGAGCTGAACTCCAGCGGTCAGTTGCAGCTCTGCCCAACAGCGTGTTCTCAGTTCTGCGGGCAAGCACGCCCTCTTGCCTTGGCCCCGAGAGCAAAGCCCCGAGCGAGCACTCGACTCAGTGCAATGCACCCGGAAGGACGCTCTCGCTCGCCTTTCAAGGAGCGATTCCTAACAGCAGAAGCAGCAGAGGCACAAACTGCATGACGAGAAGGGACAACGTAGAACACGTCTCTGTCCTGGCACATTTCCGTGTGCCATACTTCCCTCCGGGTCTTCGGGCCTTGCGAAGCTCTGTGTACTGCGAGCGCTGCTACTCGCAGCTGAGAAGGACCGTGGAGCTAGCGGCGAATTCGGAGAGCTCTTCGCTGCACTGCGCCGCTCGCAAGCGGCTTCGTTCTTCGCCTTCTGCCGTCCGGCGAGAGCTGAACTCCAGCGGTCAGTTGCAGCTCTGCCCAACAGCGTGTTCTCAGTTCTGCGGGCAAGCACGCCCTCTTGCCTTGGCCCCGAGAGCAAAGTCCCGAGCGAGCACTCGACTCAGTGCAATGCACCCGGAAGGACGCTCTCGCTCGTCTTTCAAGGAGCGATTCCTAACAGCAGAAGCAGCAGAGGCACAAACTGCATGACGAGAAGGGACAACGTAGAACACGTCTCTGTCCTGGCACATTTTCGTGTGCGATACTTCCCTCCGGGTCTTCGGGCCTTGCGAAGCCCTGTGTACTGCGAGCGCTGCTACTCGCAGCTGAGAAGGACCGTGGAGCTAGCGGCGAATTCGGAGAGCTCTTCGCTGCACTGCGCCGCTCGCAAGCGGCTTCGTTCTTCGCCTTCTGCCGTCCGGCGAGAGCTGAACTCCAGCGGTCAGTTGCAGCTCTGCCGAACAGCGTGTTCTCAGTTCTGCGGGCAAGCACGCCCTCTTGCCTTGGCCCCGAGAGCAAAGTCCCGAGCGAGCACTCGACTCAGTGCAATGCACCCGGAAGGACGCTCTCGCTCGTCTTTCAAGGAGCGATTCCTAACAGCAGAAGCAGCAGAGGCACAAACTGCATGACGAGAAGGGACAACGTAGAACACGTCTCTGTCCTGGCACATTTCCGTGTGCCATACTTCCCTCCGGGTCTTCGGGCCTTGCGAAGCTCTGTGTACTGCGAGCGCTGCTACTCGCAGCTGAGAAGGACCGTGGAGCTAGCGGCGAATTCGGAGAGCTCTTCGCTGCACTGCGCCGCTCGCAAGCGGCTTCGTTCTTCGCCTTCTGCCGTCCGGCGAGAGCTGAACTCCAGCGGTCAGTTGCAGCTCTGCCCAACAGCGTGTTCTCAGTTCTGCGGGCAAGCACGCCCTCTTGCCTTGGCCCCGAGAGCAAAGTCCCGAGCGAGCACTCGACTCAGTGCAATGCACCCGGAAGGACGCTCTCGCTCGTCTTTCAAGGAGCGATTACCTACAGCAAAAGCAGCAGAGGCACAAACTGCATGACGAGAAGGGACAACGTAGAACACGTCTCTGTCCTGGCACATTTTCGTGTGCGATACTTCCCTCCGGGTCTTCGGGCCTTGCGAAGCTCTGTGTACTGCGAGCGCTGCTACTCGCAGCTGAGAAGGACCGTGGAGCTAGCGGCGAATTCGGAGAGCTCTTCGCTGCACTGCGCCGCTCGCAAGCGGCTTCGTTCTTCGCCTTCTGCCGTCCGGCGAGAGCTGAACTCCAGCGGTCAGTTGCAGCTCTGCCCAACAGCGTGTTCTCAGTTCTGCGGGCAAGCACGCCCTCTTGCCTTGGCCCCGAGTGCAAAGTCCCGAGCGAGCACTCGACTCAGTGCAATGCACCCGGAAGGACGCTCTCGCTCGTCTTTCAAGGAGCGATTCCTAACAGCAGAAGCAGCAGAGGCACAAACTGCATGACGAGAAGGGACAACGTAGAACACGTCTCTGTCCTGGCGCATTTTCGTGTGCGATACTTCCCTCCGGGTCTTCGGGCCTTGCGAAGCTCTGTGTACTGCGAGCGCTGCTACTCGCAGCTGAGAAGGACCGTGGAGCTAGCGGCGAATTCGGAGAGTTCTTCGCTGCACTGCGCCGCTCGCAAGCGGCTTCGTTTTCGCCTTTTGCCGTCCGGCGAGAGCTGAACTCCAGCGGTCAGTTGCAGCTCTGCCCAACAGCGTGTTCTCAGTTCTGCGGGCAAGCACGCCCTCTTGCCTTGGCCCCGAGTGCAAAGTCCCGAGCGAGCACTCGACTCAGTGCAATGCACCCGGAAGGACGCTCTCGCTCGTCTTTCAAGGAGCGATTCCTAACAGCAGAAGCAGCAGAGGCACAAACTGCATGACGAGAAGGGACAACGTAGAACACGTCTCTGTCCTGGCACATTTTCGTGTGCGATACTTCCCTCCGGGTCTTCGGGCCTTGCGAAGCCCTGTGTACTGCGAGCGCTGCTACTCGCAGCTGAGAAGGACCGTGGAGCTAGCGGCGAATTCGGAGAGCTCTTCGCTGCACTGCGCCGCTCGCAAGCGGCTTCGTTCTTCGCCTTCTGCCGTCCGGCGAGAGCTGAACTCCAGCGGTCAGTTGCAGCTCTGCCCAACAGCGTGTTCTCAGTTCTGCGGGCAAGCACGCCCTCTTGCCTTGGCCCCGAGAGCAAAGTCCCGAGCGAGCACTCGACTCAGTGCAATGCACCCGGAAGGACGCTCTCGCTCGTCTTTCAAGGAGCGATTCCTAACAGCAGAAGCAGCAGAGGCACAAACTGCATGACGAGAAGGGACAACGTAGAACACGTCTCTGTCCTGGCACATTTTCGTGTGCGATACTTCCCTCCGGGGCTTCGGGCCTTGCGAAGCCCTGTGTACTGCGAGCGCTGCTACTCGCAGCTGAGAAGGACCGTGGAGCTAGCGGCGAATTCGGAGAGCTCTTCGCTGCACTGCGCCGCTCGCAAGCGGCTTCGTTCTTCGCCTTCTGCCGTCCGGCGAGAGCTGAACTCCAGCGGTCAGTTGCAGCTCTGCCCAACAGCGTGTTCTCAGTTCTGCGGGCAAGCACGCCCTCTTGCCTTGGCCCCGAGAGCAAAGTCCCGAGCGAGCATTCGACTTAGTGCAATGCACCCAGAAGGACGCTCTCGCTCGTCTTTCAAGGAGCGATTCCTAACAGCAGAAGCAGCAGAGGCACAAACTGCATGACGAGAAGGGACAACGTAGAACACGTCTCTGTCCTGGCACATTTTCGTGTGCGATACTTCCCTCCGGGTCTTCGGGCCTTGCGAAGCTCTGTGTACTGCGAGCGCTGCTACTCGCAGCTGAGAAGGACCGTGGAGCTAGCGGCGAATTCGGAGAGCTCTTCGCTGCACTGCGCCGCTCGCAAGCGGCTTCGTTCTTCGCCTTCTGCCGTCCGGCGAGAGCTGAACTCCAGCGGTCAGTTGCAGCTCTGCCCAACAGCGTGTTCTCAGTTCTGCGGGCAAGCACGCCCTCTTGCCTTGGCCCCGAGAGCAAAGTCCCGAGCGAGCACTCGACTCAGTGCAATGCACCCGGAAGGACGCTCTCGCTCGCCTTTCAAGGAGCGATTCCTAACAGCAGAAGCAGCAGAGGCACAAACTGCATGACGAGAAGGGACAACGTAGAACACGTCTCTGTCCTGGCACATTTCCGTGTGCCATACTTCCCTCCGGGTCTTCGGGCCTTGCGAAGCTCTGTGTACTGCGAGCGCTGCTACTCGCAGCTGAGAAGGACCGTGGAGCTAGCGGCGAATTCGGAGAGCTCTTCGCTGCACTGCGCCGCTCGCAAGCGGCTTCGTTCTTCGCCTTCTGCCGTCCGGCGAGAGCTGAACTCCAGCGGTCAGTTGCAGCTCTGCCCAACAGCGTGTTCTCAGTTCTGCGGGCAAGCACGCCCTCTTGCCTTGGCCCCGAGAGCAAAGTCCCGAGCGAGCACTCGACTCAGTGCAATGCACCCGGAAAGACGCTGTTGCTCGCCTTTCAAGGAGCGATTCCTAACAGCAGAAGCAGCAGAGGCACAAACTGCATGACGAGAAGGGACAACGTAGAACACGTCTCTGTCCTGGTACATTTTCCTGTGCGAAACTTCCCTCCGGGTCTTCGGTCCTTGCGAAGCTCTATGTACTGTGAGCGCTGCTACTTGCAGCTGAGAAAGACCGTGGAGCTAGCGGCGAATTCGGAGAGCGCTGAGCACGTAGTCAAGAAGCGAGACGTGGCCCTGCAACGCGGTGCTAATAGCAGCTTCCTCGCGGCCGGGGCGAGCTCCGGCCACAAGACATTCTCGTCCTGGCAACGGATCTCTGTGAAGGGCGTAGGCGAAAAGCTTTCGTTTTCCATTCGAACTGCGAGAGAGGCAGACTGTTGCACGGAGCTCTGAGAACAAAGGTGCACGCCCTAGGCGGGCTTGGGCAGAAGCAGCGTTCTCTAGCTCTTGGCTGCCGGCGCACTTGTGGTTGTGTGGCGCCCTTGCAGTGGCTTCTGGCCGCCGGCAAGTGAAAGCGGCTCCACGCTTGGGCGAGGGCGGTGAACGAAGCGGCACTAGTCCCGTGCTTGTGTGCACCACGTTACAGGCTACTAGGAGAGGAAGGTGGTTGACTCTCGCTTGCCTTCCCAAGTGCCCTTAGCAGTCGGAAGGAGCAAGCTGAAGCACTGCTGCTTGTGCTGCTCCTTGGTTCCCTTGCAGCCCGCTGTGAAAGCATTGGCGGTCGCTTCTAGGCGCCGAGTTGCACACAGCACCACTGTAAGTGCCGCGGAGAAGGGAAATCCAGAGTGCAGCGAGGAGCTGGACGTGGCTTACGTGCAGTAAGGAGAAGGTGAACCTAGGCACTGCCTCTTCAATCTGGCCGCCTCTGCTCTGGTAGCAACTTTTGCAAGTCGGCAGAGGGAGCTGCGAGTATGTAGAACGGAGGGCAGCGAGACGCCGTGTGTTATGCGCCCTTTCAGGGCTGCTGCCAGGGTGCCACTTTAAGAACGCCTTCTTCTTCCTCGCGTCCTTCCTCCACTATAGTCTCCTGGATTCACCTGAGACTCTTCCTAGGCATCTCCCTGATCCTTTTTGCAATGAGTCTCACATCATTCTCCTGAAGAAACTGTCTGCTTATGGTTTGCATGGGTGGGCTGTTTGCTGGGTGACAAACTGGGTGATGGCCAGGCCCACAGAGTGGTGGGAAATAGAGTTCATCCAGCTGGTCCCCAAGGCTCGGTCTTGGGCCCAGTCCTGTTTAATATCTTGCTCAGTGTTCTGGACAAGGGGATAGAGTACACGCCCAGGAAGTTCACAGATGATGCAAAGTTGGCTGGTAGTGTTTTTTTCTTCTGGAGGACAGCAGGCTCTGCTTCTTCTTCCTCCTGTTCTGAGGTCGCTGCTCCCTCTTCATCCCTCATTAAGTGTGCTGATTTTGTCACTTGGATGAGAAAACAAACAATTTTAGCAACAATACTAGTGGCAGGGTACAAGAAAGGAAGAGTTCACACGAATCCCCCCCCCCCCCGCCCAACAACAGAAAATACCTGATGGCTCCTCTGCCCAGCTTACTGACTACACCGGAACCCATTGTCCCCCAAAGATACTCCCTTCTCCCTGCCCCCAGCCATGATGTGAGATGGAATAGAATAACTAAGATTAAGATTCTCCCTATGGAACTCCATCATACTTCGATTCTGGGAAAAAAAATTTCTTGAAGTTCTATCATTTCAGATCATTTGAATTTGAATTTGCATACTAAAAAGTCTAGCCAGAAACTCATGACAATATTAATAGCCCATTCTAGAATGTCCGAGATGATAGACACTTCTTTCAAGAGAATGTGATACCTCACGTGACTTCTCCAGAATTTAAATGAACAGCGGGAGTAGTCTACAAGATTCTTGCTGCCATCTGGATTTCCTGGTATTTGGCTGGTCTATGTAAACCAACCAGCTATTCAGCAGAGGGAATATTAGTGTGATACTTGATGGTATGTGAGATGGAACACAGTAATTTATGGCTTTTTGCATAGTGATGAAGCTGTAAAGAAAGCTCCGTAATGCTCAGACAAGGAGGCTGCTGGACTTCAAGCAGCAAAGGCCCAAAACGAACCAGTGAAAAGGTGTCATTGAAAAAAAAAAAAAGCCAGGTGGGGAGCAAAGTGATACTTAAGGGCAGTTTACTGAAAGAGGGAATCTAGTGAAAAAAAAAGTCCAAGAGTGAAGGAATAACAGAGAAAATGAAACTAAGGAAGGAAATCAATCTCAGCTAATCATTTCAGAAGCTAACAAGTTGTCATTGCAATGATGCATAAAGTGAGAAAAAATAAATATGTCTGCGCCAAAATCTGAAATATGAACTTTATTGCATTCTGTCTTCCACGGAATCATACAACAGTCTGTGATTAAAGATCATGTAGTCCAACTTCCTTGCCAGGTAGATCTTACAGTAGATCAAATTGCTCAAGACTAGCCAAACTGATAAGGAGCACTCTCAATGATGGGGCATCCACAACTTCTCTGGAACACCCGTTTGAGTGTCTCACCAGCTTCATTGTAGAAAAGTTTTTCCTTTTAGCCAATCTAAACCTAGTCTCAGTTTGAAAGCATGGCCCCTTATCCTGTCTCTGCAAACTTTCCTAAAAAGTCTTTCTCCATTTGTCTTATACCCTCTTTACATATTCAAAGGCCACAATACTGTCTCTCCAGAAACCTCTCTTCTCCAGGCTAAAAGATCCTACTTTTCACAAGAACCAGGTCATAAACTGAGATGGAAGACATCTCAGGAGATCAGATCATCCAACAGCTCAGCGTAAGAATAGCTCTGAAGTCAGATCAACTAGCTTAGGGCTGTGTCTGTTTGAATTTTGAAAATTAGCAGGACTTGAAATGCTTCAAGGAAGAGAACTCGGGGTGGCTCCAGAAACAGCCTGAGAAACTCGAGCAAACTCGAAACCTCAGAAACTACCACTGCTTTCTCTCCCTCAGCCCAAGCAGTCCCAAAGAAGAAGTGTTCCCAGCAGGCTGGGATAGCACACATATACACTACATATACGTGACAGGCATCGCCAGCAGCCACATCCTGCTCCTTTCTGTGGCTGGCAAGAGTGAGACTGGATGTTTACATGTGGGCAAACTGGGTCCCTCCAGCAGCTCACACACTCAGCCTGCCCAGTGACCCCACTGAATTCCAGTATTAGCAGTGTGCCAAGGCCACAGCACTACTCCGCTTGCTGGCACAGACCATCACACGCCTCCTAAATCAGTCAGGACTCCCCTGGTCCCACAGCCAGCACCCCACTTGCCCTCCGCCAGGCCACTGCCATTGTTCACCAACTTCTCCACTTTGATCTTTGCTGGTGCTCTCAACACTGGCACACCCAGATGTTCTGCAGCTGTTGTCTCCTGGTGGAAAGGACTTGTAAAGCCATGTTTCCTAACAGGACTTCCACAACCTTTCAAAGCAACCTTTTCTGGGGTATGAACAATCTCATTCAAATGTCAACATTTCTTTTCCCGTATGTGAAATCAGAATTTCCTTCTTCCGGGCATGCCCAAAACAAGGCACAAACTACATTGTGCCTTCTGTTTCACATGCTGACTCGTTTGTAAACAATGCTAGGAGAATACCTGTTTTGATCCAAGCTAATCTCTGGCCCTTATAGTGCTTTCGGTAGTTAGTTTTGCTTTGTTATTTACTTGATGTCCCATTGAATTGTTGAATCATAAACAGACTACCTGTCTGTATAGCAGCATAGCAGTGATGAATAAATGCAAGAGAAGGAGCAAGGTGATTGTTTGCTAGACTCTTCCTAGAAACTGAGAAATCTGTTACTTAATGCTGACCACAGCAGATGGAGGAAGCATCCTACATGATGTCAAAGCAATGAAGCTGTAATCACTTTTATGATTACAGTCAAGGCACTGCTTTTGCCACCATAAGTGGAGTGCAGGGAATCTTAAAAGACGACACTCTAACTGTTGTCCATGCTCACTGAGAAAATAATGCTTTTACAGCAGAGCAGGTCTCACCGCAGCTAAATCATGGCTTCAACTGTACACCGCCTTCAAAAAGCCCACAAAAACACAAATGAAAGGATTTGGAACCCAAGGGAATCTCGGATTGTGACATCAGCTCACTCTGGATTCTTTCCAAATTCTCAATTCCATTTTCTTCCGAGCCAATTTTCCCACCTAACTTGAGATGTAATTTATGGATTTCCAACACATCTAGTTACCTTAGAATTAGATTGCCACTAGCCAAAAAGACAGAAACAAGCAGTTAAGTGAAGACTGAAACCATGGTTGTTTAGAACAGCAAAACTTGGGCGAAACTATTCTTAAGAAAACCAAAACTTTTAGGACTTACCCATGTATTTTTGGAGGTGGAAAAAGTTTTACATCGAAAAGTCCCTAGGGAACTCTCTTCAGTGCCTGGAGAGCCGCTGTCGCTCGCCTTTCAAGGACCTATTCGTCACAGCAGAGGCAGCAGAGCACAAGATGGCCGACGAGAAGGGGCAGTGTAGAACTCTCTGTCTGTCTGTGTCTCTACTCAGTGTAGAACGTCTCTATCCTGGCACATTTTCGAGTGCGATACTTCCCTCCGGGTCTTCGGTCCTTGCGAAGCTCTATGTACTGTGAGCGCTGCTACTTGCAGCTGAGAAAGACCGTGGAGCTAGCGGCGAATTCGGAGAGCGCTGACCACGTAGTCAAGAAGCGAGACGTGTCCCTGCAACGCGGTGCTAATAGCAGCTTCCTCGCGGCGGGGGCGAGCTCCGGCCACAAGACATTCTCGTCCTGGCAACGGATCTCTGTGACGGGCGTAGGCGAAAAGCTTTCGTTTTCCATTCGAACTGCGAGAGAGGCAGACTGTTGCACGGAGCTCTGAGAACAAAGGTGCACGCCCTAGGCGGGCTTGGGCAGAAGCAGCGTTCTCTAGCTCTTGGCTGCCGGCGCACTTGTGGTTGTGTGGCGCCCTTGCAGCGGCTTCTGGCCGCCGGCAAGTGAAAGCGGCTCCACGCTTGGGCGAGGGCGGTGAACGAAGCGGCACTAGTCCCGTGCTTGTGTGCACCACGTTACTAGGAGAGGAAGGTGGTTGACTCTCGCTTGCCTTCCCAAGTGCCCTTAGCAGTCGGAAGGAGCAAGCTGAAGCACTGCTGCTTGTGCTGCTCCTTGGTTCCCTTGCAGCCCGCTGTGAAAGCATTGGCGGTCACTTCTAGGCGCCGAGTTGCACACAGCACCACGGTAAGTGCCTCGGAGAAGGGAAATCCAGAGTGCAGCGAGGAGCTGGACGTGGCTTACGTGCAGTAAGGAGAAGGTGAACCTAGGCACTGCCTCTTCAATCTGGCCGCCTCTGCTCTGGTAGCAACTTTTGCAAGTCGGCAGAGGGAGCCGCGAGTATGTAGAACGGAGGGCAGCGAGATGCCGTGTGTTATGCGCCTTTTCAGGGCTGCTGCCAGGGTGCTACTTTAAGAACGCCTTTTTCTTCCTCGCGTCCTTCTCGCTTCGCTCTAGCTGCATGGAGTACAGCACAGCGAAGGAGTGAGGAAGGGCTCTGCCCCAGCTTTTGTCCCGGCCTGCCTGTGCTGCGCCTTTAGCTGCACACGAGAACAACGGCATTTCTTACCCGCAAGGTAAAAAAGGCTTTAGTGTAGCCTTAGGAATGGCAAGTGCCTAGGCATTAAGTTGAGCGACCACGTATGAGGGAGTCTTTAGAGGTTTCCTCCCCCATGGCGCAGGTGTATTCTCATTCTCGTGCTGAACTGAAAAGTCCGGGCATGGCAAGACTGGCCTGCCTTGTGCAGAGACGAACACAAATGTGGGGCTATGATCCTCTGTGTTCGGAGCTCTGCTTCCGGGTGTGTGGGCCGCCGTGAGCCCGCAGCAGCCGCCGAGGACAGTGTGGATTGTGGATGAGTCTGGGCTGGCCCCCGGCCCCCCCGTTGGTCTGACAGCGGCAGAAGTGGCGTAGGAGCGGCATCGCCTGAGGGCCCCATGGGGGGCGGGAAGAGAGCCGGGAGTGACCCCGAACGACACCGGAAGCGATATCCGTAGGGCCCGGAAGGCCAGCGTTGCCATCGAGTTTGGCCGGTAGGAGGCGTCTAAGGTGCTTTGAAAGGTGGAGCTTCTTTGCTCTAGGACAGTCTGGGAGAGCTGAGGGTGTCCAATCTGGAGAACAGAAGGCTCCAGGGAGATCTTCGAGCCCTTTGCAGTGCCTGCTGGGGCTCCAAGATAGCTGGGGAGGGACTTTGGAAAAGGGTCTGGACTCGCAGGACAAGGGGGAATAGCTTCAAACTGCCAGAGGGCTGGGATAGATGGGATATTGGAAAGGAATTCTTCCTTGGGTGGGTGCTGAGGCACATGTTGCTCAAAGAGGCTGTGTAGGAGCCCCATGGCAGGAAGCGTCCAGGGCCAGGCTGGAGCGGACATGGAGCAACCTGGACTAGTGGAAAAGTGTCCCTGCCCGTGTCAGGATGTGGGAAGAAGATAATTTGTCTCTAAGGTCGCTTCCAGTCCAAACCATTCTGGGATTCTAGGATTCATGGAAGGCCCTTTTCCAAGTGAAGTGTTGTATCTCTTGGCTCCCAGCTTGTAGTTGCCAGTTCTTCTGGAAGCAGGCGTGGCGAAGCAGCTGTGATGAGCCATGGGTTCTCAATAGGACGAGTGTGATATATTTGCAGAGAGGAAGGCTGCAGACAGATATTCAAGGTCCAGGTAAAACAAGCAAAGGATTGAATAGAAGCCAAAGATTGGTTGTGTTAGTCAGTTTGCTGGCTGTTGAAATGGCCCCAGGTAATTTTCAACATTTCTAATTTGGATTTGTTTGAGTAAAAAATGAATGTGTTACCTCCAGCGTAGGCTCTCCAATGCATCTCCATGTGCTCCCATCTCTTTGTTGTATATCGGGTTCTATTAACTGAAGACAGAATCATAACACAGTAGTAAAACATTTAGAGGTGCGAAGCCCTGTGTACTGCGAGCGCTGCTACTCGCAGCTGAGAAGGACCGTGGAGCTAGCGGCGAATTCGGAGAGCTCTTCGCTGCACTGCGCCGCTCGCAAGCGGCTTCGTTCTTCGCCTTCTGCCGTCCGGCGAGAGCTGAACTCCAGCGGTCAGTTGCAGCTCTGCCCAACAGCGTGTTCTCAGTTCTGCGGGCAAGCACGCCCTCTTGCCTTGGCCCCGAGAGCAAAGTCCCGAGCGAGCACTCGACTCAGTGCAATGCACCCGGAAGGACGCTCTCGCTCGTCTTTCAAGGAGCGATTCCTAACAGCAGAAGCAGCAGAGGCACAAACTGCATGACGAGAAGGGACAACGTAGAACACGTCTCTGTCCTGGCACATTTTCGTGTGCGATACTTCCCTCCGGGTCTTCGGGCCTTGCGAAGCTCTGTGTACTGCGAGCGCTGCTACTCGCAGCTGAGAAGGACCGTGGAGCTAGCGGCGAATTCGGAGAGCTCTTCGCTGCACTGCGCCGCTCGCAAGCGGCTTCGTTCTTCGCCTTCTGCCGTCCGGCGAGAGCTGAACTCCAGCGGTCAGTTGCAGCTCTGCCCAACAGCGTGTTCTCAGTTCTGCGGGCAAGCACGCCCTCTTGCCTTGGCCCCGAGAGCAAAGTCCCGAGCGAGCACTCGACTCAGTGCAATGCACCCGGAAGGACGCTCTCGCTCGTCTTTCAAGGAGCGATTACCTACAGCAAAAGCAGCAGAGGCACAAACTGCATGACGAGAAGGGACAACGTAGAACACGTCTCTGTCCTGGCACATTTTCGTGTGCGATACTTCCCTCCGGGTCTTCGGGCCTTGCGAAGCTCTGTGTACTGCGAGCGCTGCTACTCGCAGCTGAGAAGGACCGTGGAGCTAGCGGCGAATTCGGAGAGCTCTTCGCTGCACTGCGCCGCTCGCAAGCGGCTTCGTTCTTCGCCTTCTGCCGTCCGGCGAGAGCTGAACTCCAGCGGTCAGTTGCAGCTCTGCCCAACAGCGTGTTCTCAGTTCTGCGGGCAAGCACGCCCTCTTGCCTTGGCCCCGAGTGCAAAGTCCCGAGCGAGCACTCGACTCAGTGCAATGCACCCGGAAGGACGCTCTCGCTCGTCTTTCAAGGAGCGATTCCTAACAGCAGAAGCAGCAGAGGCACAAACTGCATGACGAGAAGGGACAACGTAGAACACGTCTCTGTCCTGGCACATTTTCGTGTGCGATACTTCCCTCCGGGTCTTCGGGCCTTGCGAAGCCCTGTGTACTGCGAGCGCTGCTACTCGCAGCTGAGAAGGACCGTGGAGCTAGCGGCGAATTCGGAGAGCTCTTCGCTGCACTGCGCCGCTCGCAAGCGGCTTCGTTCTTCGCCTTCTGCCGTCCGGCGAGAGCTGAACTCCAGCGGTCAGTTGCAGCTCTGCCCAACAGCGTGTTCTCAGTTCTGCGGGCAAGCACGCCCTCTTGCCTTGGCCCCGAGTGCAAAGTCCCGAGCGAGCACTCGACTCAGTGCAATGCACCCGGAAGGACGCTCTCGCTCGTCTTTCAAGGAGCGATTCCTAACAGCAGAAGCAGCAGAGGCACAAACTGCATGACGAGAAGGGACAACGTAGAACACGTCTCTGTCCTGGCACATTTTCGTGTGCGATACTTCCCTCCGGGTCTTCGGGCCTTGCGAAGCTCTGTGTACTGCGAGCGCTGCTACTCGCAGCTGAGAAGGACCGTGGAGCTAGCGGCGAATTCGGAGAGCTCTTCGCTGCACTGCGCCGCTCGCAAGCGGCTTCGTTCTTCGCCTTCTGCCGTCCGGCGAGAGCTGAACTCCAGCGGTCAGTTGCAGCTCTGCCCAACAGCGTGTTCTCAGTTCTGCGGGCAAGCACGCCCTCTTGCCTTGGCCCCGAGTGCAAAGACCCGAGCGAGCACTCGACTCAGTGCAATGCACCCGGAAGGACGCTCTCGCTCGTCTTTCAAGGAGCGATTACCTACAGCAGAAGCAGCAGAGGCACAAACTGCATGACGAGAAGGGACAACGTAGAACACGTCTCTGTCCTGGCACATTTTCGTGTGCGATACTTCCCTCCGGGTCTTCGGGCCTTGCGAAGCTCTGTGTACTGCGAGCGCTGCTACTCGCAGCTGAGAAGGACCGTGGAGCTAGCGGCGAATTCGGAGAGCTCTTCGCTGCACTGCGCCGCTCGCAAGCGGCTTCGTTCTTCGCCTTCTGCCGTCCGGCGAGAGCTGAACTCCAGCGGTCAGTTGCAGCTCTGCCCAACAGCGTGTTCTCAGTTCTGCGGGCAAGCACGCCCTCTTGCCTTGGCCCCGAGTGCAAAGTCCCGAGCGAGCACTCGACTCAGTGCAATGCACCCGGAAGGACGCTCTCGCTCGTCTTTCAAGGAGCGATTCCTAACAGCAGAAGCAGCAGAGGCACAAACTGCATGACGAGAAGGGACAACGTAGAACACGTCTCTGTCCTGGCGCATTTTCGTGTGCCATACTTCCCTCCGGGTCTTCGGGCCTTGCGAAGCTCTGTGTACTGCGAGCGCTGCTACTCGCAGCTGAGAAGGACCGTGGAGCTAGCGGCGAATTCGGAGAGTTCTTCGCTGCACTGCGCCGCTCGCAAGCGGCTTCGTTTTCGCCTTTTGCCGTCCGGCGAGAGCTGAACTCCAGCGGTCAGTTGCAGCTCTGCCCAACAGCGTGTTCTCAGTTCTGCGGGCAAGCACGCCCTCTTGCCTTGGCCCCGAGTGCAAAGTCCCGAGCGAGCACTCGACTCAGTGCAATGCACCCGGAAGGACGCTCTCGCTCGTCTTTCAAGGAGCGATTCCTAACAGCAGAAGCAGCAGAGGCACAAACTGCATGACGAGAAGGGACAACGTAGAACACGTCTCTGTCCTGGCACATTTTCGTGTGCGATACTTCCCTCCGGGTCTTCGGGCCTTGCGAAGCCCTGTGTACTGCGAGCGCTGCTACTCGCAGCTGAGAAGGACCGTGGAGCTAGCGGCGAATTCGGAGAGCTCTTCGCTGCACTGCGCCGCTCGCAAGCGGCTTCGTTCTTCGCCTTCTGCCGTCCGGCGAGAGCTGAACTCCAGCGGTCAGTTGCAGCTCTGCCCAACAGCGTGTTCTCAGTTCTGCGGGCAAGCACGCCCTCTTGCCTTGGCCCCGAGAGCAAAGTCCCGAGCGAGCACTCGACTCAGTGCAATGCACCCGGAAGGACGCTCTCGCTCGTCTTTCAAGGAGCGATTCCTAACAGCAGAAGCAGCAGAGGCACAAACTGCATGACGAGAAGGGACAACGTAGAACACGTCTCTGTCCTGGCACATTTTCGTGTGCGATACTTCCCTCCGGGTCTTCGGGCCTTGCGAAGCTCTGTGTACTGCGAGCGCTGCTACTCGCAGCTGAGAAGGACCGTGGAGCTAGCGGCGAATTCGGAGAGCTCTTCGCTGCACTGCGCCGCTCGCAAGCGGCTTCGTTCTTCGCCTTCTGCCGTCCGGCGAGAGCTGAACTCCAGCGGTCAGTTGCAGCTCTGCCCAACAGCGTGTTCTCAGTTCTGCGGGCAAGCACGCCCTCTTGCCTTGGCCCCGAGTGCAAAGTCCCGAGCGAGCACTCGACTCAGTGCAATGCACCCGGAAGGACGCTCTCGCTCGTCTTTCAAGGAGCGATTCCTAACAGCAGAAGCAGCAGAGGCACAAACTGCATGACGAGAAGGGACAACGTAGAACACGTCTCTGTCCTGGCACATTTTCGTGTGCGATACTTCCCTCCGGGTCTTCGGGCCTTGCGAAGCTCTGTGTACTGCGAGCGCTGCTACTCGCAGCTGAGAAGGACCGTGGAGCTAGCGGCGAATTCGGAGAGCTCTTCGCTGCACTGCGCCGCTCGCAAGCGGCTTCGTTCTTCGCCTTCTGCCGTCCGGCGAGAGCTGAACTCCAGCGGTCAGTTGCAGCTCTGCCCAACAGCGTGTTCTCAGTTCTGCGGGCAAGCACGCCCTCTTGCCTTGGCCCCGAGTGCAAAGACCCGAGCGAGCACTCGACTCAGTGCAATGCACCCGGAAGGACGCTCTCGCTCGTCTTTCAAGGAGCGATTACCTACAGCAGAAGCAGCAGAGGCACAAACTGCATGACGAGAAGGGACAACGTAGAACACGTCTCTGTCCTGGCACATTTTCGTGTGCGATACTTCCCTCCGGGTCTTCGGGCCTTGCGAAGCCCTGTGTACTGCGAGCGCTGCTACTCGCAGCTGAGAAGGACCGTGGAGCTAGCGGCGAATTCGGAGAGCTCTTCGCTGCACTGCGCCGCTCGCAAGCGGCTTCGTTCTTCGCCTTCTGCCGTCCGGCGAGAGCTGAACTCCAGCGGTCAGTTGCAGCTCTGCCCAACAGCGTGTTCTCAGTTCTGCGGGCAAGCACGCCCTCTTGCCTTGGCCCCGAGAGCAAAGTCCCGAGCGAGCACTCGACTCAGTGCAATGCACCCGGAAGGACGCTCTCGCTCGTCTTTCAAGGAGCGATTCCTAACAGCAGAAGCAGCAGAGGCACAAACTGCATGACGAGAAGGGACAACGTAGAACACGTCTCTGTCCTGGCACATTTCCGTGTGCCATACTTCCCTCCGGGTCTTCGGGCCTTGCGAAGCTCTGTGTACTGCGAGCGCTGCTACTCGCAGCTGAGAAGGACCGTGGAGCTAGCGGCGAATTCGGAGAGCTCTTCGCTGCACTGCGCCGCTCGCAAGCGGCTTCGTTCTTCGCCTTCTGCCGTCCGGCGAGAGCTGAACTCCAGCGGTCAGTTGCAGCTCTGCCCAACAGCGTGTTCTCAGTTCTGCGGGCAAGCACGCCCTCTTGCCTTGGCCCCGAGAGCAAAGTCCCGAGCGAGCACTCGACTCAGTGCAATGCACCCGGAAGGACGCTCTCGCTCGTCTTTCAAGGAGCGATTACCTACAGCAAAAGCAGCAGAGGCACAAACTGCATGACGAGAAGGGACAACGTAGAACACGTCTCTGTCCTGGCACATTTTCGTGTGCGATACTTCCCTCCGGGTCTTCGGGCCTTGCGAAGCTCCGTGTACTGCGAGCGCTGCTACTCGCAGCTGAGAAGGACCGTGGAGCTAGCGGCGAATTCGGAGAGCTCTTCGCTGCACTGCGCCGCTCGCAAGCGGCTTCGTTCTTCGCCTTCTGCCGTCCGGCGAGAGCTGAACTCCGGCGGTCAGTTGCAGCTCTGCCCAACAGCGTGTTCTCAGTTCTGCGGGCAAGCACGCCCTCTTGCCTTGGCCCCGAGAGCAAAGTCCCGAGCGAGCACTCGACTCAGTGCAATGCACCCGGAAGGACGCTCTCGCTCGTCTTTCAAGGAGCGATTCCTAACAGCACAAGCAGCAGAGGCACAAACTGCATGACGAGAAGGGACAACGTAGAACACGTCTCTGTCCTGGCACATTTCCGTGTGCCATACTTCCCTCCGGGTCTTCGGGCCTTGCGAAGCTCCGTGTACTGCGAGCGCTGCTACTCGCAGCTGAGAAGGACCGTGGAGCTAGCGGCGAATTCGGAGAGCTCTTCGCTGCACTGCGACGCTCGCAAGCGGCTTCGTTCTTCGCCTTCTGCCGTCCGGCGACAGCTGAACTCCGGCGGTCAGTTGCAGCTCTGCCCAACAGCGTGTTCTCAGTTCTGCGGGCAAGCACGCCCTCTTGCCTTGGCCCCGGGAGCAAAGTCCCGAGCGAGCACTCGACTCAGTGCAATGCACCCGGAAGGACGCTCTCGCTCGTCTTTCAAGGAGCGATTCCTAACAGCAGAAGCAGCAGAGGCACAAACTGCATGACGAGAAGGGACAACGTAGAACACGTCTCTGTCCTGGCACATTTCCGTGTGCCATACTTCCCTCCGGGTCTTCGGGCCTTGCGAAGCCCTGTGTACTGCGAGCGCTGCTACTCGCAGCTGAGAAGGACCGTGGAGCTAGCGGCGAATTCGGAGAGCTCTTCGCTGCACTGCGCCGCTCGCAAGCGGCTTCGTTCTTCGCCTTCTGCCGTCCGGCGAGAGCTGAACTCCAGCGGTCAGTTGCAGCTCTGCCCAACAGCGTGTTCTCAGTTCTGCGGGCAAGCACGCCCTCTTGCCTTGGCCCCGAGAGCAAAGTCCCGAGCGAGCACTCGACTCAGTGCAATGCACCCGGAAGGACGCTCTCGCTCGTCTTTCAAGGAGCGATTCCTAACAGCAGAAGCAGCAGAGGCACAAACTGCATGACGAGAAGGGACAACGTAGAACACGTCTCTGTCCTGGCACATTTTCGTGTGCGATACTTCCCTCCGGGTCTTCGGGCCTTGCGAAGCCCTGTGTACTGCGAGCGCTGCTACTCGCAGCTGAGAAGGACCGTGGAGCTAGCGGCGAATTCGGAGAGCTCTTCGCTGCACTGCGCCGCTCGCAAGCGGCTTCGTTCTTCGCCTTCTGCCGTCCGGCGAGAGCTGAACTCCAGCGGTCAGTTGCAGCTCTGCCCAACAGCGTGTTCTCAGTTCTGCGGGCAAGCACGCCCTCTTGCCTTGGCCCCGAGAGCAAAGTCCCGAGCGAGCACTCGACTCAGTGCAATGCACCCGGAAGGACGCTCTCGCTCGTCTTTCAAGGAGCGATTCCTAACAGCAGAAGCAGCAGAGGCACAAACTGCATGACGAGAAGGGACAACGTAGAACACGTCTCTGTCCTGGCACATTTCCGTGTGCCATACTTCCCTCCGGGTCTTCGGGCCTTGCGAAGCTCTGTGTACTGCGAGCGCTGCTACTCGCAGCTGAGAAGGACCGTGGAGCTAGCGGCGAATTCGGAGAGCTCTTCGCTGCACTGCGCCGCTCGCAAGCGGCTTCGTTCTTCGCCTTCTGCCGTCCGGCGAGAGCTGAACTCCAGCGGTCAGTTGCAGCTCTGCCCAACAGCGTGTTCTCAGTTCTGCGGGCAAGCACGCCCTCTTGCCTTGGCCCCGAGAGCAAAGTCCCGAGCGAGCACTCGACTCAGTGCAATGCACCCGGAAGGACGCTCTCGCTCGTCTTTCAAGGAGCGATTACCTACAGCAAAAGCAGCAGAGGCACAAACTGCATGACGAGAAGGGACAACGTAGAACACGTCTCTGTCCTGGCACATTTTCGTGTGCGATACTTCCCTCCGGGTCTTCGGGCCTTGCGAAGCTCTGTGTACTGCGAGCGCTGCTACTCGCAGCTGAGAAGGACCGTGGAGCTAGCGGCGAATTCGGAGAGCTCTTCGCTGCACTGCGCCGCTCGCAAGCGGCTTCGTTCTTCGCCTTCTGCCGTCCGGCGAGAGCTGAACTCCAGCGGTCAGTTGCAGCTCTGCCCAACAGCGTGTTCTCAGTTCTGCGGGCAAGCACGCCCTCTTGCCTTGGCCCCGAGAGCAAAGTCCCGAGCGAGCACTCGACTCAGTGCAATGCACCCGGAAGGACGCTCTCGCTCGTCTTTCAAGGAGCGATTCCTAACAGCAGAAGCAGCAGAGGCACAAACTGCATGACGAGAAGGGACAACGTAGAACACGTCTCTGTCCTGGCGCATTTTCGTGTGCGATACTTCCCTCCGGGTCTTCGGGCCTTGCGAAGCTCTGTGTACTGCGAGCGCTGCTACTCGCAGCTGAGAAGGACCGTGGAGCTAGCGGCGAATTCGGAGAGTTCTTCGCTGCACTGCGCCGCTCGCAAGCGGCTTCGTTTTCGCCTTTTGCCGTCCGGCGAGAGCTGAACTCCAGCGGTCAGTTGCAGCTCTGCCCAACAGCGTGTTCTCAGTTCTGCGGGCAAGCACGCCCTCTTGCCTTGGCCCCGAGTGCAAAGTCCCGAGCGAGCACTCGACTCAGTGCAATGCACCCGGAAGGACGCTCTCGCTCGTCTTTCAAGGAGCGATTCCTAACAGCAGAAGCAGCAGAGGCACAAACTGCATGACGAGAAGGGACAACGTAGAACACGTCTCTGTCCTGGCACATTTTCGTGTGCGATACTTCCCTCCGGGTCTTCGGGCCTTGCGAAGCCCTGTGTACTGCGAGCGCTGCTACTCGCAGCTGAGAAGGACCGTGGAGCTAGCGGCGAATTCGGAGAGCTCTTCGCTGCACTGCGCCGCTCGCAAGCGGCTTCGTTCTTCGCCTTCTGCCGTCCGGCGAGAGCTGAACTCCAGCGGTCAGTTGCAGCTCTGCCCAACAGCGTGTTCTCAGTTCTGCGGGCAAGCACGCCCTCTTGCCTTGGCCCCGAGAGCAAAGTCCCGAGCGAGCACTCGACTCAGTGCAATGCACCCGGAAGGACGCTCTCGCTCGTCTTTCAAGGAGCGATTCCTAACAGCAGAAGCAGCAGAGGCACAAACTGCATGACGAGAAGGGACAACGTAGAACACGTCTCTGTCCTGGCACATTTTCGTGTGCGATACTTCCCTCCGGGGCTTCGGGCCTTGCGAAGCCCTGTGTACTGCGAGCGCTGCTACTCGCAGCTCAGAAGGACCGTGGAGCTAGCGGCGAATTCGGAGAGCTCTTCGCTGCACTGCGCCGCTCGCAAGCGGCTTCGTTCTTCGCCTTCTGCCGTCCGGCGAGAGCTGAACTCCAGCGGTCAGTTGCAGCTCTGCCCAACAGCGTGTTCTCAGTTCTGCGGGCAAGCACGCCCTCTTGCCTTGGCCCCGAGAGCAAAGTCCCGAGCGAGCATTCGACTCAGTGCAATGCACCCAGAAGGACGCTCTCGCTCGTCTTTCAAGGAGCGATTCCTAACAGCAGAAGCAGCAGAGGCACAAACTGCATGACGAGAAGGGACAACGTAGAACACGTCTCTGTCCTGGCACATTTTCGTGTGCGATACTTCCCTCCGGGTCTTCGGGCCTTGCGAAGCTCTGTGTACTGCGAGCGCTGCTACTCGCAGCTGAGAAGGACCGTGGAGCTAGCGGCGAATTCGGAGAGCTCTTCGCTGCACTGCGCCGCTCGCAAGCGGCTTCGTTCTTCGCCTTCTGCCGTCCGGCGAGAGCTGAACTCCAGCGGTCAGTTGCAGCTCTGCCCAACAGCGTGTTCTCAGTTCTGCGGGCAAGCACGCCCTCTTGCCTTGGCCCCGAGAGCAAAGTCCCGAGCGAGCACTCGACTCAGTGCAATGCACCCGGAAGGACGCTCTCGCTCGCCTTTCAAGGAGCGATTCCTAACAGCAGAAGCAGCAGAGGCACAAACTGCATGACGAGAAGGGACAACGTAGAACACGTCTCTGTCCTGGCACATTTCCGTGTGCCATACTTCCCTCCGGGTCTTCGGGCCTTGCGAAGCTCTGTGTACTGCGAGCGCTGCTACTCGCAGCTGAGAAGGACCGTGGAGCTAGCGGCGAATTCGGAGAGCTCTTCGCTGCACTGCGCCGCTCGCAAGCGGCTTCGTTCTTCGCCTTCTGCCGTCCGGCGAGAGCTGAACTCCAGCGGTCAGTTGCAGCTCTGCCCAACAGCGTGTTCTCAGTTCTGCGGGCAAGCACGCCCTCTTGCCTTGGCCCCGAGAGCAAAGTCCCGAGCGAGCACTCGACTCAGTGCAATGCACCCGGAAAGACGCTGTTGCTCGCCTTTCAAGGAGCGATTCCTAACAGCAGAAGCAGCAGAGGCACAAACTGCATGACGAGAAGGGACAACGTAGAACACGTCTCTGTCCTGGTACATTTTCCTGTGCGAAACTTCCCTCCGGGTCTTCGGTCCTTGCGAAGCTCTATGTACTGTGAGCGCTGCTACTTGCAGCTGAGAAAGACCGTGGAGCTAGCGGCGAATTCGGAGAGCGCTGAGCACGTAGTCAAGAAGCGAGACGTGGCCCTGCAACGCGGTGCTAATAGCAGCTTCCTCGCGGCCGGGGCGAGCTCCGGCCACAAGACATTCTCGTCCTGGCAACGGATCTCTGTGAAGGGCGTAGGCGAAAAGCTTTCGTTTTCCATTCGAACTGCGAGAGAGGCAGACTGTTGCACGGAGCTCTGAGAACAAAGGTGCACGCCCTAGGCGGGCTTGGGCAGAAGCAGCGTTCTCTAGCTCTTGGCTGCCGGCGCACTTGTGGTTGTGTGGCGCCCTTGCAGTGGCTTCTGGCCGCCGGCAAGTGAAAGCGGCTCCACGCTTGGGCGAGGGCGGTGAACGAAGCGGCACTAGTCCCGTGCTTGTGTGCACCACGTTACAGGCTACTAGGAGAGGAAGGTGGTTGACTCTCGCTTGCCTTCCCAAGTGCCCTTAGCAGTCGGAAGGAGCAAGCTGAAGCACTGCTGCTTGTGCTGCTCCTTGGTTCCCTTGCAGCCCGCTGTGAAAGCATTGGCGGTCGCTTCTAGGCGCCGAGTTGCACACAGCACCACTGTAAGTGCCGCGGAGAAGGGAAATCCAGAGTGCAGCGAGGAGCTGGACGTGGCTTACGTGCAGTAAGGAGAAGGTGAACCTAGGCACTGCCTCTTCAATCTGGCCGCCTCTGCTCTGGTAGCAACTTTTGCAAGTCGGCAGAGGGAGCTGCGAGTATGTAGAACGGAGGGCAGCGAGACGCCGTGTGTTATGCGCCCTTTCAGGGCTGCTGCCAGGGTGCCACTTTAAGAACGCCTTCTTCTTCCTCGCGTCCTTCCTCCACTATAGTCTCCTGGATTCACCTGAGACTCTTCCTAGGCATCTCCCTGATCCTTTTTGCAATGAGTCTCACATCATTCTCCTGAAGAAACTGTCTGCTTATGGTTTGCATGGGTGGGCTGTTTGCTGGGTGACAAACTGGGTGATGGCCAGGCCCACAGAGTGGTGGGAAATAGAGTTCATCCAGCTGGTCCCCAAGGCTCGGTCTTGGGCCCAGTCCTGTTTAATATCTTGCTCAGTGTTCTGGACAAGGGGATAGAGTACACGCCCAGGAAGTTCACAGATGATGCAAAGTTGGCTGGTAGTGTTTTTTTCTTCTGGAGGACAGCAGGCTCTGCTTCTTCTTCCTCCTGTTCTGAGGTCGCTGCTCCCTCTTCATCCCTCATTAAGTGTGCTGATTTTGTCACTTGGATGAGAAAACAAACAATTTTAGCAACAATACTAGTGGCAGGGTACAAGAAAGGAAGAGTTCACACGAATCCCCCCCCCCCCCGCCCAACAACAGAAAATACCTGATGGCTCCTCTGCCCAGCTTACTGACTACACCGGAACCCATTGTCCCCCAAAGATACTCCCTTCTCCCTGCCCCCAGCCATGATGTGAGATGGAATAGAATAACTAAGATTAAGATTCTCCCTATGGAACTCCATCATACTTCGATTCTGGGAAAAAAAATTTCTTGAAGTTCTATCATTTCAGATCATTTGAATTTGAATTTGCATACTAAAAAGTCTAGCCAGAAACTCATGACAATATTAATAGCCCATTCTAGAATGTCCGAGATGATAGACACTTCTTTCAAGAGAATGTGATACCTCACCTGACTTCTCCAGAATTTAAATGAACAGCGGGAGTAGTCTACAAGATTCTTGCTGCCATCTGGATTTCCTGGTATTTGGCTGGTCTATGTAAACCAACCAGCTATTCAGCAGAGGGAATATTAGTGTGATACTTGATGGTATGTGAGATGGAACACAGTAATTTATGGCTTTTTGCATAGTGATGAAGCTGTAAAGAAAGCTCCGTAATGCTCAGACAAGGAGGCTGCTGGACTTCAAGCAGCAAAGGCCCAAAACGAACCAGTGAAAAGGTGTCATTGAAAAAAAAAAAAAAGCCAGGTGGGGAGCAAAGTGATACTTAAGGGCAGTTTACTGAAAGAGGGAATCTAGTGAAAAAAAAAGTCCAAGAGTGAAGGAATAACAGAGAAAATGAAACTAAGGAAGGAAATCAATCTCAGCTAATCATTTCAGAAGCTAACAAGTTGTCATTGCAATGATGCATAAAGTGAGAAAAAATAAATATGTCTGCGCCAAAATCTGAAATATGAACTTTATTGCATTCTGTCTTCCACGGAATCATACAACAGTCTGTGATTAAAGATCATGTAGTCCAACTTCCTTGCCAGGTAGATCTTACAGTAGATCAAATTGCTCAAGACTAGCCAAACTGATAAGGAGCACTCTCAATGATGGGGCATCCACAACTTCTCTGGAACACCCGTTTGAGTGTCTCACCAGCTTCATTGTAGAAAAGTTTTTCCTTTTAGCCAATCTAAACCTAGTCTCAGTTTGAAAGCATGGCCCCTTATCCTGTCTCTGCAAACTTTCCTAAAAAGTCTTTCTCCATTTGTCTTATACCCTCTTTACATATTCAAAGGCCACAATACTGTCTCTCCAGAAACCTCTCTTCTCCAGGCTAAAAGATCCTACTTTTCACAAGAACCAGGTCATAAACTGAGATGGAAGACATCTCAGGAGATCAGATCATCCAACAGCTCAGCGTAAGAATAGCTCTGAAGTCAGATCAACTAGCTTAGGGCTGTGTCTGTTTGAATTTTGAAAATTAGCAGGACTTGAAATGCTTCAAGGAAGAGAACTCGGGGTGGCTCCAGAAACAGCCTGAGAAACTCGAGCAAACTCGAAACCTCAGAAACTACCACTGCTTTCTCTCCCTCAGCCCAAGCAGTCCCAAAGAAGAAGTGTTCCCAGCAGGCTGGGATAGCACACATATACACTACATATACGTGACAGGCATCGCCAGCAGCCACATCCTGCTCCTTTCTGTGGCTGGCAAGAGTGAGACTGGATGTTTACATGTGGGCAAACTGGGTCCCTCCAGCAGCTCACACACTCAGCCTGCCCAGTGACCCCACTGAATTCCAGTATTAGCAGTGTGCCAAGGCCACAGCACTACTCCGCTTGCTGGCACAGACCATCACACGCCTCCTAAATCAGTCAGGACTCCCCTGGTCCCACAGCCAGCACCCCACTTGCCCTCCGCCAGGCCACTGCCATTGTTCACCAACTTCTCCACTTTGATCTTTGCTGGTGCTCTCAACACTGGCACACCCAGATGTTCTGCAGCTGTTGTCTCCTGGTGGAAAGGACTTGTAAAGCCATGTTTCCTAACAGGACTTCCACAACCTTTCAAAGCAACCTTTTCTGGGGTATGAACAATCTCATTCAAATGTCAACATTTCTTTTCCCGTATGTGAAATCAGAATTTCCTTCTTCCGGGCATGCCCAAAACAAGGCACAAACTACATTGTGCCTTCTGTTTCACATGCTGACTCGTTTGTAAACAATGCTAGGAGAATACCTGTTTTGATCCAAGCTAATCTCTGGCCCTTATAGTGCTTTCGGTAGTTAGTTTTGCTTTGTTATTTACTTGATGTCCCATTGAATTGTTGAATCATAAACAGACTACCTGTCTGTATAGCAGCATAGCAGTGATGAATAAATGCAAGAGAAGGAGCAAGGTGATTGTTTGCTAGACTCTTCCTAGAAACTGAGAAATCTGTTACTTAATGCTGACCACAGCAGATGGAGGAAGCATCCTACATGATGTCAAAGCAATGAAGCTGTAATCACTTTTATGATTACAGTCAAGGCACTGCTTTTGCCACCATAAGTGGAGTGCAGGGAATCTTAAAAGACGACACTCTAACTGTTGTCCATGCTCACTGAGAAAATAATGCTTTTACAGCAGAGCAGGTCTCACCGCAGCTAAATCATGGCTTCAACTGTACACCGCCTTCAAAAAGCCCACAAAAACACAAATGAAAGGATTTGGAACCCAAGGGAATCTCGGATTGTGACATCAGCTCACTCTGGATTCTTTCCAAATTCTCAATTCCATTTTCTTCCGAGCCAATTTTCCCACCTAACTTGAGATGTAATTTATGGATTTCCAACACATCTAGTTACCTTAGAATTAGATTGCCACTAGCCAAAAAGACAGAAACAAGCAGTTAAGTGAAGACTGAAACCATGGTTGTTTAGAACAGCAAAACTTGGGCGAAACTATTCTTAAGAAAACCAAAACTTTTAGGACTTACCCATGTATTTTTGGAGGTGGAAAAAGTTTTACATCGAAAAGTCCCTAGGGAACTCTCTTCAGTGCCTGGAGAGCCGCTGTCGCTCGCCTTTCAAGGACCTATTCGTCACAGCAGAGGCAGCAGAGCACAAGATGGCCGACGAGAAGGGGCAGTGTAGAACTCTCTGTCTGTCTGTGTCTCTACTCAGTGTAGAACGTCTCTATCCTGGCACATTTTCGAGTGCGATACTTCCCTCCGGGTCTTCGGTCCTTGCGAAGCTCTATGTACTGTGAGCGCTGCTACTTGCAGCTGAGAAAGACCGTGGAGCTAGCGGCGAATTCGGAGAGCGCTGAGCACGTAGTCAAGAAGCGAGACGTGTCCCTGCAACGCGGTGCTAATAGCAGCTTCCTCGCGGCGGGGGCGAGCTCCGGCCACAAGACATTCTCGTCCTGGCAACGGATCTCTGTGACGGGCGTAGGCGAAAAGCTTTCGTTTTCCATTCGAACTGCGAGAGAGGCAGACTGTTGCACGGAGCTCTGAGAACAAAGGTGCACGCCCTAGGCGGGCTTGGGCAGAAGCAGCGTTCTCTAGCTCTTGGCTGCCGGCGCACTTGTGGTTGTGTGGCGCCCTTGCAGCGGCTTCTGGCCGCCGGCAAGTGAAAGCGGCTCCACGCTTGGGCGAGGGCGGTGAACGAAGCGGCACTAGTCCCGTGCTTGTGTGCACCACGTTACTAGGAGAGGAAGGTGGTTGACTCTCGCTTGCCTTCCCAAGTGCCCTTAGCAGTCGGAAGGAGCAAGCTGAAGCACTGCTGCTTGTGCTGCTCCTTGGTTCCCTTGCAGCCCGCTGTGAAAGCATTGGCGGTCACTTCTAGGCGCCGAGTTGCACACAGCACCACGGTAAGTGCCTCGGAGAAGGGAAATCCAGAGTGCAGCGAGGAGCTGGACGTGGCTTACGTGCAGTAAGGAGAAGGTGAACCTAGGCACTGCCTCTTCAATCTGGCCGCCTCTGCTCTGGTAGCAACTTTTGCAAGTCGGCAGAGGGAGCCGCGAGTATGTAGAACGGAGGGCAGCGAGATGCCGTGTGTTATGCGCCTTTTCAGGGCTGCTGCCAGGGTGCTACTTTAAGAACGCCTTTTTCTTCCTCGCGTCCTTCTCGCTTCGCTCTAGCTGCATGGAGTACAGCACAGCGAAGGAGTGAGGAAGGGCTCTGCCCCAGCTTTTGTCCCGGCCTGCCTGTGCTGCGCCTTTAGCTGCACACGAGAACAACGGCATTTCTTACCCGCAAGGTAAAAAAGGCTTTAGTGTAGCCTTAGGAATGGCAAGTGCCTAGGCATTAAGTTGAGCGACCACGTATGAGGGAGTCTTTAGAGGTTTCCTCCCCCATGGCGCAGGTGTATTCTCATTCTCGTGCTGAACTGAAAAGTCCGGGCATGGCAAGACTGGCCTGCCTTGTGCAGAGACGAACACAAATGTGGGGCTATGATCCTCTGTGTTCGGAGCTCTGCTTCCGGGTGTGTGGGCCGCCGTGAGCCCGCAGCAGCCGCCGAGGACAGTGTGGATTGTGGATGAGTCTGGGCTGGCCCCCGGCCCCCCCGTTGGTCTGACAGCGGCAGAAGTGGCGTAGGAGCGGCATCGCCTGAGGGCCCCATGGGGGGCGGGAAGAGAGCCGGGAGTGACCCCGAACGACACCGGAAGCGATATCCGTAGGGCCCGGAAGGCCAGCGTTGCCATCGAGTTTGGCCGGTAGGAGGCGTCTAAGGTGCTTTGAAAGGTGGAGCTTCTTTGCTCTAGGACAGTCTGGGAGAGCTGAGGGTGTCCAATCTGGAGAACAGAAGGCTCCAGGGAGATCTTCGAGCCCTTTGCAGTGCCTGCTGGGGCTCCAAGATAGCTGGGGAGGGACTTTGGAAAAGGGTCTGGACTCGCAGGACAAGGGGGAATAGCTTCAAACTGCCAGAGGGCTGGGATAGATGGGATATTGGAAAGGAATTCTTCCTTGGGTGGGTGCTGAGGCACATGTTGCTCAAAGAGGCTGTGTAGGAGCCCCATGGCAGGAAGCGTCCAGGGCCAGGCTGGAGCGGACATGGAGCAACCTGGACTAGTGGAAAAGTGTCCCTGCCCGTGTCAGGATGTGGGAAGAAGATAATTTGTCTCTAAGGTCGCTTCCAGTCCAAACCATTCTGGGATTCTAGGATTCATGGAAGGCCCTTTTCCAAGTGAAGTGTTGTATCTCTTGGCTCCCAGCTTGTAGTTGCCAGTTCTTCTGGAAGCAGGCGTGGCGAAGCAGCTGTGATGAGCCATGGGTTCTCAATAGGACGAGTGTGATATATTTGCAGAGAGGAAGGCTGCAGACAGATATTCAAGGTCCAGGTAAAACAAGCAAAGGATTGAATAGAAGCCAAAGATTGGTTGTGTTAGTCAGTTTGCTGGCTGTTGAAATGGCCCCAGGTAATTTTCAACATTTCTAATTTGGATTTGTTTGAGTAAAAAATGAATGTGTTACCTCCAGCGTAGGCTCTCCAATGCATCTCCATGTGCTCCCATCTCTTTGTTGTATATCGGGTTCTATTAACTGAAGACAGAATCATAACACAGTAGTAAAACATTTAGAGGTGCGAAGCCCTGTGTACTGCGAGCGCTGCTACTCGCAGCTGAGAAGGACCGTGGAGCTAGCGGCGAATTCGGAGAGCTCTTCGCTGCACTGCGCCGCTCGCAAGCGGCTTCGTTCTTCGCCTTCTGCCGTCCGGCGAGAGCTGAACTCCAGCGGTCAGTTGCAGCTCTGCCCAACAGCGTGTTCTCAGTTCTGCGGGCAAGCACGCCCTCTTGCCTTGGCCCCGAGAGCAAAGTCCCGAGCGAGCACTCGACTCAGTGCAATGCACCCGGAAGGACGCTCTCGCTCGTCTTTCAAGGAGCGATTCCTAACAGCAGAAGCAGCAGAGGCACAAACTGCATGACGAGAAGGGACAACGTAGAACACGTCTCTGTCCTGGCACATTTTCGTGTGCGATACTTCCCTCCGGGTCTTCGGGCCTTGCGAAGCTCTGTGTACTGCGAGCGCTGCTACTCGCAGCTGAGAAGGACCGTGGAGCTAGCGGCGAATTCGGAGAGCTCTTCGCTGCACTGCGCCGCTCGCAAGCGGCTTCGTTCTTCGCCTTCTGCCGTCCGGCGAGAGCTGAACTCCAGCGGTCAGTTGCAGCTCTGCCCAACAGCGTGTTCTCAGTTCTGCGGGCAAGCACGCCCTCTTGCCTTGGCCCCGAGTGCAAAGTCCCGAGCGAGCACTCGACTCAGTGCAATGCACCCGGAAGGACGCTCTCGCTCGTCTTTCAAGGAGCGATTCCTAACAGCAGAAGCAGCAGAGGCACAAACTGCATGACGAGAAGGGACAACGTAGAACACGTCTCTGTCCTGGCGCATTTTCGTGTGCGATACTTCCCTCCGGGTCTTCGGGCCTTGCGAAGCTCTGTGTACTGCGAGCGCTGCTACTCGCAGCTGAGAAGGACCGTGGAGCTAGCGGCGAATTCGGAGAGTTCTTCGCTGCACTGCGCCGCTCGCAAGCGGCTTCGTTTTCGCCTTTTGCCGTCCGGCGAGAGCTGAACTCCAGCGGTCAGTTGCAGCTCTGCCCAACAGCGTGTTCTCAGTTCTGCGGGCAAGCACGCCCTCTTGCCTTGGCCCCGAGTGCAAAGTCCCGAGCGAGCACTCGACTCAGTGCAATGCACCCGGAAGGACGCTCTCGCTCGTCTTTCAAGGAGCGATTCCTAACAGCAGAAGCAGCAGAGGCACAAACTGCATGACGAGAAGGGACAACGTAGAACACGTCTCTGTCCTGGCACATTTTCGTGTGCGATACTTCCCTCCGGGTCTTCGGGCCTTGCGAAGCTCTGTGTACTGCGAGCGCTGCTACTCGCAGCTGAGAAGGACCGTGGAGCTAGCGGCGAATTCGGAGAGCTCTTCGCTGCACTGCGCCGCTCGCAAGCGGCTTCGTTCTTCGCCTTCTGCCGTCCGGCGAGAGCTGAACTCCAGCGGTCAGTTGCAGCTCTGCCCAACAGCGTGTTCTCAGTTCTGCGGGCAAGCACGCCCTCTTGCCTTGGCCCCGAGAGCAAAGTCCCGAGCGAGCACTCGACTCAGTGCAATGCACCCGGAAGGACGCTCTCGCTCGTCTTTCAAGGAGCGATTCCTAACAGCACAAGCAGCAGAGGCACAAACTGCATGACGAGAAGGGACAACGTAGATCACGTCTCTGTCCTGGCACATTTCCGTGTGCCATACTTCCCTCCGGGTCTTCGGGCCTTGCGAAGCTCCGTGTACTGCGAGCGCTGCTACTCGCAGCTGAGAAGGACCGTGGAGCTAGCGGCGAATTCGGAGAGCTCTTCGCTGCACTGCGCCGCTCGCAAGCGGCTTCGTTCTTCGCCTTCTGCCGTCCGGCGACAGCTGAACTCCGGCGGTCAGTTGCAGCTCTGCCCAACAGCGTGTTCTCAGTTCTGCGGGCAAGCACGCCCTCTTGCCTTGGCCCCGAGAGCAAAGTCCCGAGCGAGCACTCGACTCAGTGCAATGCACCCGGAAGGACGCTCTCGCTCGTCTTTCAAGGAGCGATTCCTAACAGCACAAGCAGCAGAGGCACAAACTGCATGACGAGAAGGGACAACGTAGAACACATCTCTGTCCTGGCACATTTTCGTGTGCGATACTTCCCTCCGGGTCTTCGGGCCTTGCGAAGCCCTGTGTACTGCGAGCGCTGCTACTCGCAGCTGAGAAGGACCGTGGAGCTAGCGGCGAATTCGGAGAGCTCTTCGCTGCACTGCGCCGCTCGCAAGCGGCTTCGTTCTTCGCCTTCTGCCGTCCGGCGAGAGCTGAACTCCAGCGGTCAGTTGCAGCTCTGCCCAACAGCGTGTTCTCAGTTCTGCGGGCAAGCACGCCCTCTTGCCTTGGCCCCGAGAGCAAAGTCCCGAGCGAGCACTCGACTCAGTGCAATGCACCCGGAAGGACGCTCTCGCTCGCCTTTCAAGGAGCGATTCCTAACAGCAGAAGCAGCAGAGGCACAAACTGCATGACGAGAAGGGACAACGTAGAACACGTCTCTGTCCTGGCACATTTCCGTGTGCCATACTTCCCTCCGGGTCTTCGGGCCTTGCGAAGCTCTGTGTACTGCGAGCGCTGCTACTCGCAGCTGAGAAGGACCGTGGAGCTAGCGGCGAATTCGGAGAGCTCTTCGCTGCACTGCGCCGCTCGCAAGCGGCTTCGTTCTTCGCCTTCTGCCGTCCGGCGAGAGCTGAACTCCAGCGGTCAGTTGCAGCTCTGCCCAACAGCGTGTTCTCAGTTCTGCGGGCAAGCACGCCCTCTTGCCTTGGCCCCGAGAGCAAAGTCCCGAGCGAGCACTCGACTCAGTGCAATGCACCCGGAAGGACGCTCTCGCTCGTCTTTCAAGGAGCGATTACCTACAGCAAAAGCAGCAGAGGCACAAACTGCATGACGAGAAGGGACAACGTAGAACACGTCTCTGTCCTGGCACATTTTCGTGTGCGATACTTCCCTCCGGGTCTTCGGGCCTTGCGAAGCTCTGTGTACTGCGAGCGCTGCTACTCGCAGCTGAGAAGGACCGTGGAGCTAGCGGCGAATTCGGAGAGCTCTTCGCTGCACTGCGCCGCTCGCAAGCGGCTTCGTTCTTCGCCTTCTGCCGTCCGGCGAGAGCTGAACTCCAGCGGTCAGTTGCAGCTCTGCCCAACAGCGTGTTCTCAGTTCTGCGGGCAAGCACGCCCTCTTGCCTTGGCCCCGAGAGCAAAGTCCCGAGCGAGCACTCGACTCAGTGCAATGCACCCGGAAGGACGCTCTCGCTCGTCTTTCAAGGAGCGATTACCTACAGCAAAAGCAGCAGAGGCACAAACTGCATGACGAGAAGGGACAACGTAGAACACGTCTCTGTCCTGGCACATTTTCGTGTGCGATACTTCCCTCCGGGTCTTCGGGCCTTGCGAAGCTCTGTGTACTGCGAGCGCTGCTACTCGCAGCTGAGAAGGACCGTGGAGCTAGCGGCGAATTCGGAGAGCTCTTCGCTGCACTGCGCCGCTCGCAAGCGGCTTCGTTCTTCGCCTTCTGCCGTCCGGCGAGAGCTGAACTCCAGCGGTCAGTTGCAGCTCTGCCCAACAGCGTGTTCTCAGTTCTGCGGGCAAGCACGCCCTCTTGCCTTGGCCCCGAGAGCAAAGCCCCGAGCGAGCACTCGACTCAGTGCAATGCACCCGGAAGGACGCTCTCGCTCGTCTTTCAAGGAGCGATTCCTAACAGCAGAAGCAGCAGAGGCACAAACTGCATGACGAGAAGGGACAACGTAGAACACGTCTCTGTCCTGGCACATTTCCGTGTGCCATACTTCCCTCCGGGTCTTCGGGCCTTGCGAAGCTCTGTGTACTGCGAGCGCTGCTACTCGCAGCTGAGAAGGACCGTGGAGCTAGCGGCGAATTCGGAGAGCTCTTCGCTGCACTGCGCCGCTCGCAAGCGGCTTCGTTCTTCGCCTTCTGCCGTCCGGCGAGAGCTGAACTCCAGCGGTCAGTTGCAGCTCTGCCCAACAGCGTGTTCTCAGTTCTGCGGGCAAGCACGCCCTCTTGCCTTGGCCCCGAGAGCAAAGTCCCGAGCGAGCACTCGACTCAGTGCAATGCACCCGGAAGGACGCTCTCGCTCGTCTTTCAAGGAGCGATTCCTAACAGCAGAAGCAGCAGAGGCACAAACTGCATGACGAGAAGGGACAACGTAGAACACGTCTCTGTCCTGGCACATTTTCGTGTGCGATACTTCCCTCCGGGTCTTCGGGCCTTGCGAAGCCCTGTGTACTGCGAGCGCTGCTACTCGCAGCTGAGAAGGACCGTGGAGCTAGCGGCGAATTCGGAGAGCTCTTCGCTGCACTGCGCCGCTCGCAAGCGGCTTCGTTCTTCGCCTTCTGCCGTCCGGCGAGAGCTGAACTCCAGCGGTCAGTTGCAGCTCTGCCCAACAGCGTGTTCTCAGTTCTGCGGGCAAGCACGCCCTCTTGCCTTGGCCCCGAGAGCAAAGTCCCGAGCGAGCACTCGACTCAGTGCAATGCACCCGGAAGGACGCTCTCGCTCGTCTTTCAAGGAGCGATTCCTAACAGCAGAAGCAGCAGAGGCACAAACTGCATGACGAGAAGGGACAACGTAGAACACGTCTCTGTCCTGGCACATTTCCGTGTGCCATACTTCCCTCCGGGTCTTCGGGCCTTGCGAAGCTCTGTGTACTGCGAGCGCTGCTACTCGCAGCTGAGAAGGACCGTGGAGCTAGCGGCGAATTCGGAGAGCTCTTCGCTGCACTGCGCCGCTCGCAAGCGGCTTCGTTCTTCGCCTTCTGCCGTCCGGCGAGAGCTGAACTCCAGCGGTCAGTTGCAGCTCTGCCCAACAGCGTGTTCTCAGTTCTGCGGGCAAGCACGCCCTCTTGCCTTGGCCCCGAGAGCAAAGTCCCGAGCGAGCACTCGACTCAGTGCAATGCACCCGGAAGGACGCTCTCGCTCGTCTTTCAAGGAGCGATTACCTACAGCAAAAGCAGCAGAGGCACAAACTGCATGACGAGAAGGGACAACGTAGAACACGTCTCTGTCCTGGCACATTTTCGTGTGCGATACTTCCCTCCGGGTCTTCGGGCCTTGCGAAGCTCTGTGTACTGCGAGCGCTGCTACTCGCAGCTGAGAAGGACCGTGGAGCTAGCGGCGAATTCGGAGAGCTCTTCGCTGCACTGCGCCGCTCGCAAGCGGCTTCGTTCTTCGCCTTCTGCCGTCCGGCGAGAGCTGAACTCCAGCGGTCAGTTGCAGCTCTGCCCAACAGCGTGTTCTCAGTTCTGCGGGCAAGCACGCCCTCTTGCCTTGGCCCCGAGTGCAAAGTCCCGAGCGAGCACTCGACTCAGTGCAATGCACCCGGAAGGACGCTCTCGCTCGTCTTTCAAGGAGCGATTCCTAACAGCAGAAGCAGCAGAGGCACAAACTGCATGACGAGAAGGGACAACGTAGAACACGTCTCTGTCCTGGCGCATTTTCGTGTGCGATACTTCCCTCCGGGTCTTCGGGCCTTGCGAAGCTCTGTGTACTGCGAGCGCTGCTACTCGCAGCTGAGAAGGACCGTGGAGCTAGCGGCGAATTCGGAGAGTTCTTCGCTGCACTGCGCCGCTCGCAAGCGGCTTCGTTTTCGCCTTTTGCCGTCCGGCGAGAGCTGAACTCCAGCGGTCAGTTGCAGCTCTGCCCAACAGCGTGTTCTCAGTTCTGCGGGCAAGCACGCCCTCTTGCCTTGGCCCCGAGTGCAAAGTCCCGAGCGAGCACTCGACTCAGTGCAATGCACCCGGAAGGACGCTCTCGCTCGTCTTTCAAGGAGCGATTCCTAACAGCAGAAGCAGCAGAGGCACAAACTGCATGACGAGAAGGGACAACGTAGAACACGTCTCTGTCCTGGCACATTTTCGTGTGCGATACTTCCCTCCGGGTCTTCGGGCCTTGCGAAGCCCTGTGTACTGCGAGCGCTGCTACTCGCAGCTGAGAAGGACCGTGGAGCTAGCGGCGAATTCGGAGAGCTCTTCGCTGCACTGCGCCGCTCGCAAGCGGCTTCGTTCTTCGCCTTCTGCCGTCCGGCGAGAGCTGAACTCCAGCGGTCAGTTGCAGCTCTGCCCAACAGCGTGTTCTCAGTTCTGCGGGCAAGCACGCCCTCTTGCCTTGGCCCCGAGAGCAAAGTCCCGAGCGAGCACTCGACTCAGTGCAATGCACCCGGAAGGACGCTCTCGCTCGTCTTTCAAGGAGCGATTCCTAACAGCAGAAGCAGCAGAGGCACAAACTGCATGACGAGAAGGGACAACGTAGAACACGTCTCTGTCCTGGCACATTTTCGTGTGCGATACTTCCCTCCGGGGCTTCGGGCCTTGCGAAGCCCTGTGTACTGCGAGCGCTGCTACTCGCAGCTCAGAAGGACCGTGGAGCTAGCGGCGAATTCGGAGAGCTCTTCGCTGCACTGCGCCGCTCGCAAGCGGCTTCGTTCTTCGCCTTCTGCCGTCCGGCGAGAGCTGAACTCCAGCGGTCAGTTGCAGCTCTGCCCAACAGCGTGTTCTCAGTTCTGCGGGCAAGCACGCCCTCTTGCCTTGGCCCCGAGAGCAAAGTCCCGAGCGAGCATTCGACTTAGTGCAATGCACCCAGAAGGACGCTCTCGCTCGTCTTTCAAGGAGCGATTCCTAACAGCAGAAGCAGCAGAGGCACAAACTGCATGACGAGAAGGGACAACGTAGAACACGTCTCTGTCCTGGCACATTTTCGTGTGCGATACTTCCCTCCGGGTCTTCGGGCCTTGCGAAGCTCTGTGTACTGCGAGCGCTGCTACTCGCAGCTGAGAAGGACCGTGGAGCTAGCGGCGAATTCGGAGAGCTCTTCGCTGCACTGCGCCGCTCGCAAGCGGCTTCGTTCTTCGCCTTCTGCCGTCCGGCGAGAGCTGAACTCCAGCGGTCAGTTGCAGCTCTGCCCAACAGCGTGTTCTCAGTTCTGCGGGCAAGCACGCCCTCTTGCCTTGGCCCCGAGAGCAAAGTCCCGAGCGAGCACTCGACTCAGTGCAATGCACCCGGAAGGACGCTCTCGCTCGCCTTTCAAGGAGCGATTCCTAACAGCAGAAGCAGCAGAGGCACAAACTGCATGACGAGAAGGGACAACGTAGAACACGTCTCTGTCCTGGCACATTTCCGTGTGCCATACTTCCCTCCGGGTCTTCGGGCCTTGCGAAGCTCTGTGTACTGCGAGCGCTGCTACTCGCAGCTGAGAAGGACCGTGGAGCTAGCGGCGAATTCGGAGAGCTCTTCGCTGCACTGCGCCGCTCGCAAGCGGCTTCGTTCTTCGCCTTCTGCCGTCCGGCGAGAGCTGAACTCCAGCGGTCAGTTGCAGCTCTGCCCAACAGCGTGTTCTCAGTTCTGCGGGCAAGCACGCCCTCTTGCCTTGGCCCCGAGAGCAAAGTCCCGAGCGAGCACTCGACTCAGTGCAATGCACCCGGAAAGACGCTGTTGCTCGCCTTTCAAGGAGCGATTCCTAACAGCAGAAGCAGCAGAGGCACAAACTGCATGACGAGAAGGGACAACGTAGAACACGTCTCTGTCCTGGTACATTTTCCTGTGCGAAACTTCCCTCCGGGTCTTCGGTCCTTGCGAAGCTCTATGTACTGTGAGCGCTGCTACTTGCAGCTGAGAAAGACCGTGGAGCTAGCGGCGAATTCGGAGAGCGCTGAGCACGTAGTCAAGAAGCGAGACGTGGCCCTGCAACGCGGTGCTAATAGCAGCTTCCTCGCGGCCGGGGCGAGCTCCGGCCACAAGACATTCTCGTCCTGGCAACGGATCTCTGTGAAGGGCGTAGGCGAAAAGCTTTCGTTTTCCATTCGAACTGCGAGAGAGGCAGACTGTTGCACGGAGCTCTGAGAACAAAGGTGCACGCCCTAGGCGGGCTTGGGCAGAAGCAGCGTTCTCTAGCTCTTGGCTGCCGGCGCACTTGTGGTTGTGTGGCGCCCTTGCAGTGGCTTCTGGCCGCCGGCAAGTGAAAGCGGCTCCACGCTTGGGCGAGGGCGGTGAACGAAGCGGCACTAGTCCCGTGCTTGTGTGCACCACGTTACAGGCTACTAGGAGAGGAAGGTGGTTGACTCTCGCTTGCCTTCCCAAGTGCCCTTAGCAGTCGGAAGGAGCAAGCTGAAGCACTGCTGCTTGTGCTGCTCCTTGGTTCCCTTGCAGCCCGCTGTGAAAGCATTGGCGGTCGCTTCTAGGCGCCGAGTTGCACACAGCACCACTGTAAGTGCCGCGGAGAAGGGAAATCCAGAGTGCAGCGAGGAGCTGGACGTGGCTTACGTGCAGTAAGGAGAAGGTGAACCTAGGCACTGCCTCTTCAATCTGGCCGCCTCTGCTCTGGTAGCAACTTTTGCAAGTCGGCAGAGGGAGCTGCGAGTATGTAGAACGGAGGGCAGCGAGACGCCGTGTGTTATGCGCCCTTTCAGGGCTGCTGCCAGGGTGCCACTTTAAGAACGCCTTCTTCTTCCTCGCGTCCTTCCTCCACTATAGTCTCCTGGATTCACCTGAGACTCTTCCTAGGCATCTCCCTGATCCTTTTTGCAATGAGTCTCACATCATTCTCCTGAAGAAACTGTCTGCTTATGGTTTGCATGGGTGGGCTGTTTGCTGGGTGACAAACTGGGTGATGGCCAGGCCCACAGAGTGGTGGGAAATAGAGTTCATCCAGCTGGTCCCCAAGGCTCGGTCTTGGGCCCAGTCCTGTTTAATATCTTGCTCAGTGTTCTGGACAAGGGGATAGAGTACACGCCCAGGAAGTTCACAGATGATGCAAAGTTGGCTGGTAGTGTTTTTTTCTTCTGGAGGACAGCAGGCTCTGCTTCTTCTTCCTCCTGTTCTGAGGTCGCTGCTCCCTCTTCATCCCTCATTAAGTGTGCTGATTTTGTCACTTGGATGAGAAAACAAACAATTTTAGCAACAATACTAGTGGCAGGGTACAAGAAAGGAAGAGTTCACACGAATCCCCCCCCCCCCCGCCCAACAACAGAAAATACCTGATGGCTCCTCTGCCCAGCTTACTGACTACACCGGAACCCATTGTCCCCCAAAGATACTCCCTTCTCCCTGCCCCCAGCCATGATGTGAGATGGAATAGAATAACTAAGATTAAGATTCTCCCTATGGAACTCCATCATACTTCGATTCTGGGAAAAAAAATTTCTTGAAGTTCTATCATTTCAGATCATTTGAATTTGAATTTGCATACTAAAAAGTCTAGCCAGAAACTCATGACAATATTAATAGCCCATTCTAGAATGTCCGAGATGATAGACACTTCTTTCAAGAGAATGTGATACCTCACCTGACTTCTCCAGAATTTAAATGAACAGCGGGAGTAGTCTACAAGATTCTTGCTGCCATCTGGATTTCCTGGTATTTGGCTGGTCTATGTAAACCAACCAGCTATTCAGCAGAGGGAATATTAGTGTGATACTTGATGGTATGTGAGATGGAACACAGTAATTTATGGCTTTTTGCATAGTGATGAAGCTGTAAAGAAAGCTCCGTAATGCTCAGACAAGGAGGCTGCTGGACTTCAAGCAGCAAAGGCCCAAAACGAACCAGTGAAAAGGTGTCATTGAAAAAAAAAAAAAAGCCAGGTGGGGAGCAAAGTGATACTTAAGGGCAGTTTACTGAAAGAGGGAATCTAGTGAAAAAAAAAGTCCAAGAGTGAAGGAATAACAGAGAAAATGAAACTAAGGAAGGAAATCAATCTCAGCTAATCATTTCAGAAGCTAACAAGTTGTCATTGCAATGATGCATAAAGTGAGAAAAAATAAATATGTCTGCGCCAAAATCTGAAATATGAACTTTATTGCATTCTGTCTTCCACGGAATCATACAACAGTCTGTGATTAAAGATCATGTAGTCCAACTTCCTTGCCAGGTAGATCTTACAGTAGATCAAATTGCTCAAGACTAGCCAAACTGATAAGGAGCACTCTCAATGATGGGGCATCCACAACTTCTCTGGAACACCCGTTTGAGTGTCTCACCAGCTTCATTGTAGAAAAGTTTTTCCTTTTAGCCAATCTAAACCTAGTCTCAGTTTGAAAGCATGGCCCCTTATCCTGTCTCTGCAAACTTTCCTAAAAAGTCTTTCTCCATTTGTCTTATACCCTCTTTACATATTCAAAGGCCACAATACTGTCTCTCCAGAAACCTCTCTTCTCCAGGCTAAAAGATCCTACTTTTCACAAGAACCAGGTCATAAACTGAGATGGAAGACATCTCAGGAGATCAGATCATCCAACAGCTCAGCGTAAGAATAGCTCTGAAGTCAGATCAACTAGCTTAGGGCTGTGTCTGTTTGAATTTTGAAAATTAGCAGGACTTGAAATGCTTCAAGGAAGAGAACTCGGGGTGGCTCCAGAAACAGCCTGAGAAACTCGAGCAAACTCGAAACCTCAGAAACTACCACTGCTTTCTCTCCCTCAGCCCAAGCAGTCCCAAAGAAGAAGTGTTCCCAGCAGGCTGGGATAGCACACATATACACTACATATACGTGACAGGCATCGCCAGCAGCCACATCCTGCTCCTTTCTGTGGCTGGCAAGAGTGAGACTGGATGTTTACATGTGGGCAAACTGGGTCCCTCCAGCAGCTCACACACTCAGCCTGCCCAGTGACCCCACTGAATTCCAGTATTAGCAGTGTGCCAAGGCCACAGCACTACTCCGCTTGCTGGCACAGACCATCACACGCCTCCTAAATCAGTCAGGACTCCCCTGGTCCCACAGCCAGCACCCCACTTGCCCTCCGCCAGGCCACTGCCATTGTTCACCAACTTCTCCACTTTGATCTTTGCTGGTGCTCTCAACACTGGCACACCCAGATGTTCTGCAGCTGTTGTCTCCTGGTGGAAAGGACTTGTAAAGCCATGTTTCCTAACAGGACTTCCACAACCTTTCAAAGCAACCTTTTCTGGGGTATGAACAATCTCATTCAAATGTCAACATTTCTTTTCCCGTATGTGAAATCAGAATTTCCTTCTTCCGGGCATGCCCAAAACAAGGCACAAACTACATTGTGCCTTCTGTTTCACATGCTGACTCGTTTGTAAACAATGCTAGGAGAATACCTGTTTTGATCCAAGCTAATCTCTGGCCCTTATAGTGCTTTCGGTAGTTAGTTTTGCTTTGTTATTTACTTGATGTCCCATTGAATTGTTGAATCATAAACAGACTACCTGTCTGTATAGCAGCATAGCAGTGATGAATAAATGCAAGAGAAGGAGCAAGGTGATTGTTTGCTAGACTCTTCCTAGAAACTGAGAAATCTGTTACTTAATGCTGACCACAGCAGATGGAGGAAGCATCCTACATGATGTCAAAGCAATGAAGCTGTAATCACTTTTATGATTACAGTCAAGGCACTGCTTTTGCCACCATAAGTGGAGTGCAGGGAATCTTAAAAGACGACACTCTAACTGTTGTCCATGCTCACTGAGAAAATAATGCTTTTACAGCAGAGCAGGTCTCACCGCAGCTAAATCATGGCTTCAACTGTACACCGCCTTCAAAAAGCCCACAAAAACACAAATGAAAGGATTTGGAACCCAAGGGAATCTCGGATTGTGACATCAGCTCACTCTGGATTCTTTCCAAATTCTCAATTCCATTTTCTTCCGAGCCAATTTTCCCACCTAACTTGAGATGTAATTTATGGATTTCCAACACATCTAGTTACCTTAGAATTAGATTGCCACTAGCCAAAAAGACAGAAACAAGCAGTTAAGTGAAGACTGAAACCATGGTTGTTTAGAACAGCAAAACTTGGGCGAAACTATTCTTAAGAAAACCAAAACTTTTAGGACTTACCCATGTATTTTTGGAGGTGGAAAAAGTTTTACATCGAAAAGTCCCTAGGGAACTCTCTTCAGTGCCTGGAGAGCCGCTGTCGCTCGCCTTTCAAGGACCTATTCGTCACAGCAGAGGCAGCAGAGCACAAGATGGCCGACGAGAAGGGGCAGTGTAGAACTCTCTGTCTGTCTGTGTCTCTACTCAGTGTAGAACGTCTCTATCCTGGCACATTTTCGAGTGCGATACTTCCCTCCGGGTCTTCGGTCCTTGCGAAGCTCTATGTACTGTGAGCGCTGCTACTTGCAGCTGAGAAAGACCGTGGAGCTAGCGGCGAATTCGGAGAGCGCTGAGCACGTAGTCAAGAAGCGAGACGTGTCCCTGCAACGCGGTGCTAATAGCAGCTTCCTCGCGGCGGGGGCGAGCTCCGGCCACAAGACATTCTCGTCCTGGCAACGGATCTCTGTGACGGGCGTAGGCGAAAAGCTTTCGTTTTCCATTCGAACTGCGAGAGAGGCAGACTGTTGCACGGAGCTCTGAGAACAAAGGTGCACGCCCTAGGCGGGCTTGGGCAGAAGCAGCGTTCTCTAGCTCTTGGCTGCCGGCGCACTTGTGGTTGTGTGGCGCCCTTGCAGCGGCTTCTGGCCGCCGGCAAGTGAAAGCGGCTCCACGCTTGGGCGAGGGCGGTGAACGAAGCGGCACTAGTCCCGTGCTTGTGTGCACCACGTTACTAGGAGAGGAAGGTGGTTGACTCTCGCTTGCCTTCCCAAGTGCCCTTAGCAGTCGGAAGGAGCAAGCTGAAGCACTGCTGCTTGTGCTGCTCCTTGGTTCCCTTGCAGCCCGCTGTGAAAGCATTGGCGGTCACTTCTAGGCGCCGAGTTGCACACAGCACCACGGTAAGTGCCTCGGAGAAGGGAAATCCAGAGTGCAGCGAGGAGCTGGACGTGGCTTACGTGCAGTAAGGAGAAGGTGAACCTAGGCACTGCCTCTTCAATCTGGCCGCCTCTGCTCTGGTAGCAACTTTTGCAAGTCGGCAGAGGGAGCCGCGAGTATGTAGAACGGAGGGCAGCGAGATGCCGTGTGTTATGCGCCTTTTCAGGGCTGCTGCCAGGGTGCTACTTTAAGAACGCCTTTTTCTTCCTCGCGTCCTTCTCGCTTCGCTCTAGCTGCATGGAGTACAGCACAGCGAAGGAGTGAGGAAGGGCTCTGCCCCAGCTTTTGTCCCGGCCTGCCTGTGCTGCGCCTTTAGCTGCACACGAGAACAACGGCATTTCTTACCCGCAAGGTAAAAAAGGCTTTAGTGTAGCCTTAGGAATGGCAAGTGCCTAGGCATTAAGTTGAGCGACCACGTATGAGGGAGTCTTTAGAGGTTTCCTCCCCCATGGCGCAGGTGTATTCTCATTCTCGTGCTGAACTGAAAAGTCCGGGCATGGCAAGACTGGCCTGCCTTGTGCAGAGACGAACACAAATGTGGGGCTATGATCCTCTGTGTTCGGAGCTCTGCTTCCGGGTGTGTGGGCCGCCGTGAGCCCGCAGCAGCCGCCGAGGACAGTGTGGATTGTGGATGAGTCTGGGCTGGCCCCCGGCCCCCCCGTTGGTCTGACAGCGGCAGAAGTGGCGTAGGAGCGGCATCGCCTGAGGGCCCCATGGGGGGCGGGAAGAGAGCCGGGAGTGACCCCGAACGACACCGGAAGCGATATCCGTAGGGCCCGGAAGGCCAGCGTTGCCATCGAGTTTGGCCGGTAGGAGGCGTCTAAGGTGCTTTGAAAGGTGGAGCTTCTTTGCTCTAGGACAGTCTGGGAGAGCTGAGGGTGTCCAATCTGGAGAACAGAAGGCTCCAGGGAGATCTTCGAGCCCTTTGCAGTGCCTGCTGGGGCTCCAAGATAGCTGGGGAGGGACTTTGGAAAAGGGTCTGGACTCGCAGGACAAGGGGGAATAGCTTCAAACTGCCAGAGGGCTGGGATAGATGGGATATTGGAAAGGAATTCTTCCTTGGGTGGGTGCTGAGGCACATGTTGCTCAAAGAGGCTGTGTAGGAGCCCCATGGCAGGAAGCGTCCAGGGCCAGGCTGGAGCGGACATGGAGCAACCTGGACTAGTGGAAAAGTGTCCCTGCCCGTGTCAGGATGTGGGAAGAAGATAATTTGTCTCTAAGGTCGCTTCCAGTCCAAACCATTCTGGGATTCTAGGATTCATGGAAGGCCCTTTTCCAAGTGAAGTGTTGTATCTCTTGGCTCCCAGCTTGTAGTTGCCAGTTCTTCTGGAAGCAGGCGTGGCGAAGCAGCTGTGATGAGCCATGGGTTCTCAATAGGACGAGTGTGATATATTTGCAGAGAGGAAGGCTGCAGACAGATATTCAAGGTCCAGGTAAAACAAGCAAAGGATTGAATAGAAGCCAAAGATTGGTTGTGTTAGTCAGTTTGCTGGCTGTTGAAATGGCCCCAGGTAATTTTCAACATTTCTAATTTGGATTTGTTTGAGTAAAAAATGAATGTGTTACCTCCAGCGTAGGCTCTCCAATGCATCTCCATGTGCTCCCATCTCTTTGTTGTATATCGGGTTCTATTAACTGAAGACAGAATCATAACACAGTAGTAAAACATTTAGAGGTGCGAAGCCCTGTGTACTGCGAGCGCTGCTACTCGCAGCTGAGAAGGACCGTGGAGCTAGCGGCGAATTCGGAGAGCTCTTCGCTGCACTGCGCCGCTCGCAAGCGGCTTCGTTCTTCGCCTTCTGCCGTCCGGCGAGAGCTGAACTCCAGCGGTCAGTTGCAGCTCTGCCCAACAGCGTGTTCTCAGTTCTGCGGGCAAGCACGCCCTCTTGCCTTGGCCCCGAGAGCAAAGTCCCGAGCGAGCACTCGACTCAGTGCAATGCACCCGGAAGGACGCTCTCGCTCGTCTTTCAAGGAGCGATTCCTAACAGCAGAAGCAGCAGAGGCACAAACTGCATGACGAGAAGGGACAACGTAGAACACGTCTCTGTCCTGGCACATTTTCGTGTGCGATACTTCCCTCCGGGTCTTCGGGCCTTGCGAAGCTCTGTGTACTGCGAGCGCTGCTACTCGCAGCTGAGAAGGACCGTGGAGCTAGCGGCGAATTCGGAGAGCTCTTCGCTGCACTGCGCCGCTCGCAAGCGGCTTCGTTCTTCGCCTTCTGCCGTCCGGCGAGAGCTGAACTCCAGCGGTCAGTTGCAGCTCTGCCCAACAGCGTGTTCTCAGTTCTGCGGGCAAGCACGCCCTCTTGCCTTGGCCCCGAGAGCAAAGTCCCGAGCGAGCACTCGACTCAGTGCAATGCACCCGGAAGGACGCTCTCGCTCGTCTTTCAAGGAGCGATTACCTACAGCAAAAGCAGCAGAGGCACAAACTGCATGACGAGAAGGGACAACGTAGAACACGTCTCTGTCCTGGCACATTTTCGTGTGCGATACTTCCCTCCGGGTCTTCGGGCCTTGCGAAGCTCTGTGTACTGCGAGCGCTGCTACTCGCAGCTGAGAAGGACCGTGGAGCTAGCGGCGAATTCGGAGAGCTCTTCGCTGCACTGCGCCGCTCGCAAGCGGCTTCGTTCTTCGCCTTCTGCCGTCCGGCGAGAGCTGAACTCCAGCGGTCAGTTGCAGCTCTGCCCAACAGCGTGTTCTCAGTTCTGCGGGCAAGCACGCCCTCTTGCCTTGGCCCCGAGTGCAAAGTCCCGAGCGAGCACTCGACTCAGTGCAATGCACCCGGAAGGACGCTCTCGCTCGTCTTTCAAGGAGCGATTCCTAACAGCAGAAGCAGCAGAGGCACAAACTGCATGACGAGAAGGGACAACGTAGAACACGTCTCTGTCCTGGCGCATTTTCGTGTGCGATACTTCCCTCCGGGTCTTCGGGCCTTGCGAAGCTCTGTGTACTGCGAGCGCTGCTACTCGCAGCTGAGAAGGACCGTGGAGCTAGCGGCGAATTCGGAGAGTTCTTCGCTGCACTGCGCCGCTCGCAAGCGGCTTCGTTTTCGCCTTTTGCCGTCCGGCGAGAGCTGAACTCCAGCGGTCAGTTGCAGCTCTGCCCAACAGCGTGTTCTCAGTTCTGCGGGCAAGCACGCCCTCTTGCCTTGGCCCCGAGTGCAAAGTCCCGAGCGAGCACTCGACTCAGTGCAATGCACCCGGAAGGACGCTCTCGCTCGTCTTTCAAGGAGCGATTCCTAACAGCAGAAGCAGCAGAGGCACAAACTGCATGACGAGAAGGGACAACGTAGAACACGTCTCTGTCCTGGCACATTTTCGTGTGCGATACTTCCCTCCGGGTCTTCGGGCCTTGCGAAGCTCTGTGTACTGCGAGCGCTGCTACTCGCAGCTGAGAAGGACCGTGGAGCTAGCGGCGAATTCGGAGAGCTCTTCGCTGCACTGCGCCGCTCGCAAGCGGCTTCGTTCTTCGCCTTCTGCCGTCCGGCGAGAGCTGAACTCCAGCGGTCAGTTGCAGCTCTGCCCAACAGCGTGTTCTCAGTTCTGCGGGCAAGCACGCCCTCTTGCCTTGGCCCCGAGAGCAAAGCCCCGAGCGAGCACTCGACTCAGTGCAATGCACCCGGAAGGACGCTCTCGCTCGTCTTTCAAGGAGCGATTCCTAACAGCAGAAGCAGCAGAGGCACAAACTGCATGACGAGAAGGGACAACGTAGAACACGTCTCTGTCCTGGCACATTTCCGTGTGCCATACTTCCCTCCGGGTCTTCGGGCCTTGCGAAGCTCTGTGTACTGCGAGCGCTGCTACTCGCAGCTGAGAAGGACCGTGGAGCTAGCGGCGAATTCGGAGAGCTCTTCGCTGCACTGCGCCGCTCGCAAGCGGCTTCGTTCTTCGCCTTCTGCCGTCCGGCGAGAGCTGAACTCCAGCGGTCAGTTGCAGCTCTGCCCAACAGCGTGTTCTCAGTTCTGCGGGCAAGCACGCCCTCTTGCCTTGGCCCCGAGAGCAAAGCCCCGAGCGAGCACTCGACTCAGTGCAATGCACCCGGAAGGACGCTCTCGCTCGCCTTTCAAGGAGCGATTCCTAACAGCAGAAGCAGCAGAGGCACAAACTGCATGACGAGAAGGGACAACGTAGAACACGTCTCTGTCCTGGCACATTTTCGTGTGCGATACTTCCCTCCGGGGCTTCGGGCCTTGCGAAGCCCTGTGTACTGCGAGCGCTGCTACTCGCAGCTGAGAAGGACCGTGGAGCTAGCGGCGAATTCGGAGAGCTCTTCGCTGCACTGCGCCGCTCGCAAGCGGCTTCGTTCTTCGCCTTCTGCCGTCCGGCGAGAGCTGAACTCCAGCGGTCAGTTGCAGCTCTGCCCAACAGCGTGTTCTCAGTTCTGCGGGCAAGCACGCCCTCTTGCCTTGGCCCCGAGAGCAAAGTCCCGAGCGAGCACTCGACTCAGTGCAATGCACCCGGAAGGACGCTCTCGCTCGTCTTTCAAGGAGCGATTCCTAACAGCAGAAGCAGCAGAGGCACAAACTGCATGACGAGAAGGGACAACGTAGAACACGTCTCTGTCCTGGCACATTTCCGTGTGCCATACTTCCCTCCGGGTCTTCGGGCCTTGCGAAGCTCTGTGTACTGCGAGCGCTGCTACTCGCAGCTGAGAAGGACCGTGGAGCTAGCGGCGAATTCGGAGAGCTCTTCGCTGCACTGCGCCGCTCGCAAGCGGCTTCGTTCTTCGCCTTCTGCCGTCCGGCGAGAGCTGAACTCCAGCGGTCAGTTGCAGCTCTGCCCAACAGCGTGTTCTCAGTTCTGCGGGCAAGCACGCCCTCTTGCCTTGGCCCCGAGAGCAAAGTCCCGAGCGAGCACTCGACTCAGTGCAATGCACCCGGAAGGACGCTCTCGCTCGTCTTTCAAGGAGCGATTACCTACAGCAAAAGCAGCAGAGGCACAAACTGCATGACGAGAAGGGACAACGTAGAACACGTCTCTGTCCTGGCGCATTTTCGTGTGCGATACTTCCCTCCGGGTCTTCGGGCCTTGCGAAGCTCTGTGTACTGCGAGCGCTGCTACTCGCAGCTGAGAAGGACCGTGGAGCTAGCGGCGAATTCGGAGAGCTCTTCGCTGCACTGCGCCGCTCGCAAGCGGCTTCGTTCTTCGCCTTCTGCCGTCCGGCGAGAGCTGAACTCCAGCGGTCAGTTGCAGCTCTGCCCAACAGCGTGTTCTCAGTTCTGCGGGCAAGCACGCCCTCTTGCCTTGGCCCCGAGTGCAAAGTCCCGAGCGAGCACTCGACTCAGTGCAATGCACCCGGAAGGACGCTCTCGCTCGTCTTTCAAGGAGCGATTCCTAACAGCAGAAGCAGCAGAGGCACAAACTGCATGACGAGAAGGGACAACGTAGAACACGTCTCTGTCCTGGCGCATTTTCGTGTGCGATACTTCCCTCCGGGTCTTCGGGCCTTGCGAAGCTCTGTGTACTGCGAGCGCTGCTACTCGCAGCTGAGAAGGACCGTGGAGCTAGCGGCGAATTCGGAGAGTTCTTCGCTGCACTGCGCCGCTCGCAAGCGGCTTCGTTTTCGCCTTTTGCCGTCCGGCGAGAGCTGAACTCCAGCGGTCAGTTGCAGCTCTGCCCAACAGCGTGTTCTCAGTTCTGCGGGCAAGCACGCCCTCTTGCCTTGGCCCCGAGTGCAAAGTCCCGAGCGAGCACTCGACTCAGTGCAATGCACCCGGAAGGACGCTCTCGCTCGTCTTTCAAGGAGCGATTCCTAACAGCAGAAGCAGCAGAGGCACAAACTGCATGACGAGAAGGGACAACGTAGAACACGTCTCTGTCCTGGCGCATTTTCGTGTGCGATACTTCCCTCCGGGTCTTCGGGCCTTGCGAAGCCCTGTGTACTGCGAGCGCTGCTACTCGCAGCTGAGAAGGACCGTGGAGCTAGCGGCGAATTCGGAGAGCTCTTCGCTGCACTGCGCCGCTCGCAAGCGGCTTCGTTCTTCGCCTTCTGCCGTCCGGCGAGAGCTGAACTCCAGCGGTCAGTTGCAGCTCTGCCCAACAGCGTGTTCTCAGTTCTGCGGGCAAGCACGCCCTCTTGCCTTGGCCCCGAGAGCAAAGTCCCGAGCGAGCACTCGACTCAGTGCAATGCACCCGGAAGGACGCTCTCGCTCGTCTTTCAAGGAGCGATTCCTAACAGCAGAAGCAGCAGAGGCACAAACTGCATGACGAGAAGGGACAACGTAGAACACGTCTCTGTCCTGGCGCATTTTCGTGTGCGATACTTCCCTCCGGGTCTTCGGGCCTTGCGAAGCCCTGTGTACTGCGAGCGCTGCTACTCGCAGCTGAGAAGGACCGTGGAGCTAGCGGCGAATTCGGAGAGCTCTTCGCTGCACTGCGCCGCTCGCAAGCGGCTTCGTTCTTCGCCTTCTGCCGTCCGGCGAGAGCTGAACTCCAGCGGTCAGTTGCAGCTCTGCCCAACAGCGTGTTCTCAGTTCTGCGGGCAAGCACGCCCTCTTGCCTTGGCCCCGAGTGCAAAGTCCCGAGCGAGCACTCGACTCAGTGCAATGCACCCGGAAGGACGCTCTCGCTCGTCTTTCAAGGAGCGATTCCTAACAGCAGAAGCAGCAGAGGCACAAACTGCATGACGAGAAGGGACAACGTAGAACACGTCTCTGTCCTGGCACATTTTCGTGTGCGATACTTCCCTCCGGGTCTTCGGTCCTTGCGAAGCTCTGTGTACTGCGAGCGCTGCTACTCGCAGCTGAGAAGGACCGTGGAGCTAGCGGCGAATTCGGAGAGCTCTTCGCTGCACTGCGCCGCTCGCAAGCGGCTTCGTTCTTCGCCTTCTGCCGTCCGGCGAGAGCTGAACTCCAGCGGTCAGTTGCAGCTCTGCCCAACAGCGTGTTCTCAGTTCTGCGGGCAAGCACGCCCTCTTGCCTTGGCCCCGAGTGCAAAGACCCGAGCGAGCACTCGACTCAGTGCAATGCACCCGGAAGGACGCTCTCGCTCGTCTTTCAAGGAGCGATTACCTACAGCAGAAGCAGCAGAGGCACAAACTGCATGACGAGAAGGGACAACGTAGAACACGTCTCTGTCCTGGCACATTTTCGTGTGCGATACTTCCCTCCGGGTCTTCGGGCCTTGCGAAGCCCTGTGTACTGCGAGCGCTGCTACTCGCAGCTGAGAAGGACCGTGGAGCTAGCGGCGAATTCGGAGAGCTCTTCGCTGCACTGCGCCGCTCGCAAGCGGCTTCGTTCTTCGCCTTCTGCCGTCCGGCGAGAGCTGAACTCCAGCGGTCAGTTGCAGCTCTGCCCAACAGCGTGTTCTCAGTTCTGCGGGCAAGCACGCCCTCTTGCCTTGGCCCCGAGAGCAAAGCCCCGAGCGAGCACTCGACTCAGTGCAATGCACCCGGAAGGACGCTCTCGCTCGTCTTTCAAGGAGCGATTCCTAACAGCAGAAGCAGCAGAGGCACAAACTGCATGACGAGAAGGGACAACGTAGAACACGTCTCTGTCCTGGCACATTTCCGTGTGCCATACTTCCCTCCGGGTCTTCGGGCCTTGCGAAGCTCTGTGTACTGCGAGCGCTGCTACTCGCAGCTGAGAAGGACCGTGGAGCTAGCGGCGAATTCGGAGAGCTCTTCGCTGCACTGCGCCGCTCGCAAGCGGCTTCGTTCTTCGCCTTCTGCCGTCCGGCGAGAGCTGAACTCCAGCGGTCAGTTGCAGCTCTGCCCAACAGCGTGTTCTCAGTTCTGCGGGCAAGCACGCCCTCTTGCCTTGGCCCCGAGAGCAAAGCCCCGAGCGAGCACTCGACTCAGTGCAATGCACCCGGAAGGACGCTCTCGCTCGCCTTTCAAGGAGCGATTCCTAACAGCAGAAGCAGCAGAGGCACAAACTGCATGACGAGAAGGGACAACGTAGAACACGTCTCTGTCCTGGCACATTTTCGTGTGCGATACTTCCCTCCGGGGCTTCGGGCCTTGCGAAGCCCTGTGTACTGCGAGCGCTGCTACTCGCAGCTGAGAAGGACCGTGGAGCTAGCGGCGAATTCGGAGAGCTCTTCGCTGCACTGCGCCGCTCGCAAGCGGCTTCGTTCTTCGCCTTCTGCCGTCCGGCGAGAGCTGAACTCCAGCGGTCAGTTGCAGCTCTGCCCAACAGCGTGTTCTCAGTTCTGCGGGCAAGCACGCCCTCTTGCCTTGGCCCCGAGAGCAAAGTCCCGAGCGAGCACTCGACTCAGTGCAATGCACCCGGAAGGACGCTCTCGCTCGTCTTTCAAGGAGCGATTCCTAACAGCAGAAGCAGCAGAGGCACAAACTGCATGACGAGAAGGGACAACGTAGAACACGTCTCTGTCCTGGCACATTTTCGTGTGCGATACTTCCCTCCGGGTCTTCGGGCCTTGCGAAGCCCTGTGTACTGCGAGCGCTGCTACTCGCAGCTGAGAAGGACCGTGGAGCTAGCGGCGAATTCGGAGAGCTCTTCGCTGCACTGCGCCGCTCGCAAGCGGCTTCGTTCTTCGCCTTCTGCCGTCCGGCGAGAGCTGAACTCCAGCGGTCAGTTGCAGCTCTGCCCAACAGCGTGTTCTCAGTTCTGCGGGCAAGCACGCCCTCTTGCCTTGGCCCCGAGAGCAAAGCCCCGAGCGAGCACTCGACTCAGTGCAATGCACCCGGAAGGACGCTCTCGCTCGTCTTTCAAGGAGCGATTCCTAACAGCAGAAGCAGCAGAGGCACAAACTGCATGACGAGAAGGGACAACGTAGAACACGTCTCTGTCCTGGCACATTTCCGTGTGCCATACTTCCCTCCGGGTCTTCGGGCCTTGCGAAGCTCTGTGTACTGCGAGCGCTGCTACTCGCAGCTGAGAAGGACCGTGGAGCTAGCGGCGAATTCGGAGAGCTCTTCGCTGCACTGCGCCGCTCGCAAGCGGCTTCGTTCTTCGCCTTCTGCCGTCCGGCGAGAGCTGAACTCCAGCGGTCAGTTGCAGCTCTGCCCAACAGCGTGTTCTCAGTTCTGCGGGCAAGCACGCCCTCTTGCCTTGGCCCCGAGAGCAAAGTCCCGAGCGAGCACTCGACTCAGTGCAATGCACCCGGAAGGACGCTCTCGCTCGTCTTTCAAGGAGCGATTACCTACAGCAAAAGCAGCAGAGGCACAAACTGCATGACGAGAAGGGACAACGTAGAACACGTCTCTGTCCTGGCACATTTTCGTGTGCGATACTTCCCTCCGGGTCTTCGGGCCTTGCGAAGCTCTGTGTACTGCGAGCGCTGCTACTCGCAGCTGAGAAGGACCGTGGAGCTAGCGGCGAATTCGGAGAGCTCTTCGCTGCACTGCGCCGCTCGCAAGCGGCTTCGTTCTTCGCCTTCTGCCGTCCGGCGAGAGCTGAACTCCAGCGGTCAGTTGCAGCTCTGCCCAACAGCGTGTTCTCAGTTCTGCGGGCAAGCACGCCCTCTTGCCTTGGCCCCGAGTGCAAAGTCCCGAGCGAGCACTCGACTCAGTGCAATGCACCCGGAAGGACGCTCTCGCTCGCCTTTCAAGGAGCGATTCCTAACAGCAGAAGCAGCAGAGGCACAAACTGCATGACGAGAAGGGACAACGTAGAACACGTCTCTGTCCTGGCGCATTTTCGTGTGCGATACTTCCCTCCGGGTCTTCGGGCCTTGCGAAGCTCTGTGTACTGCGAGCGCTGCTACTCGCAGCTGAGAAGGACCGTGGAGCTAGCGGCGAATTCGGAGAGTTCTTCGCTGCACTGCGCCGCTCGCAAGCGGCTTCGTTTTCGCCTTTTGCCGTCCGGCGAGAGCTGAACTCCAGCGGTCAGTTGCAGCTCTGCCCAACAGCGTGTTCTCAGTTCTGCGGGCAAGCACGCCCTCTTGCCTTGGCCCCGAGAGCAAAGTCCCGAGCGAGCACTCGACTCAGTGCAATGCACCCGGAAGGACGCTCTCGCTCGTCTTTCAAGGAGCGATTCCTAACAGCAGAAGCAGCAGAGGCACAAACTGCATGACGAGAAGGGACAACGTAGAACACGTCTCTGTCCTGGCACATTTTCGTGTGCGATACTTCCCTCCGGGTCTTCGGGCCTTGCGAAGCCCTGTGTACTGCGAGCGCTGCTACTCGCAGCTGAGAAGGACCGTGGAGCTAGCGGCGAATTCGGAGAGCTCTTCGCTGCACTGCGCCGCTCGCAAGCGGCTTCGTTCTTCGCCTTCTGCCGTCCGGCGAGAGCTGAACTCCAGCGGTCAGTTGCAGCTCTGCCCAACAGCGTGTTCTCAGTTCTGCGGGCAAGCACGCCCTCTTGCCTTGGCCCCGAGAGCAAAGTCCCGAGCGAGCACTCGACTCAGTGCAATGCACCCGGAAGGACGCTCTCGCTCGTCTTTCAAGGAGCGATTCCTAACAGCAGAAGCAGCAGAGGCACAAACTGCATGACGAGAAGGGACAACGTAGAACACGTCTCTGTCCTGGCACATTTTCGTGTGCGATACTTCCCTCCGGGGCTTCGGGCCTTGCGAAGCCCTGTGTACTGCGAGCGCTGCTACTCGCAGCTCAGAAGGACCGTGGAGCTAGCGGCGAATTCGGAGAGCTCTTCGCTGCACTGCGCCGCTCGCAAGCGGCTTCGTTCTTCGCCTTCTGCCGTCCGGCGAGAGCTGAACTCCAGCGGTCAGTTGCAGCTCTGCCCAACAGCGTGTTCTCAGTTCTGCGGGCAAGCACGCCCTCTTGCCTTGGCCCCGAGAGCAAAGCCCCGAGCGAGCACTCGACTCAGTGCAATGCACCCGGAAGGACGCTGTCGCTCGCCTTTCAAGGAGCGATTCCTAACAGCAGAAGCAGCAGAGGCACAAACTGCATGACGAGAAGGGACAACGTAGAACACGTCTCTGTCCTGGCACATTTCCGTGTGCGATACTTCCCTCCGGGTCTTCGGGCCTTGCGAAGCCCTGTGTACTGCGAGCGCTGCTACTCGCAGCTGAGAAGGACCGTGGAGCTAGCGGCGAATTCGGAGAGCTCTTCGCTGCACTGCGCCGCTCGCAAGCGGCTTCGTTCTTCGCCTTCTGCCGTCCGGCGAGAGCTGAACTCCAGCGGTCAGTTGCAGCTCTGCCCAACAGCGTGTTCTCAGTTCTGCGGGCAAGCACGCCCTCTTGCCTTGGCCCCGAGAGCAAAGCCCCGAGCGAGCACTCGACTCAGTGCAATGCACCCGGAAGGACGCTCTCGCTCGTCTTTCAAGGAGCGATTCCTAACAGCAGAAGCAGCAGAGGCACAAACTGCATGACGAGAAGGGACAACGTAGAACACGTCTCTGTCCTGGCACATTTCCGTGTGCCATACTTCCCTCCGGGTCTTCGGGCCTTGCGAAGCTCTGTGTACTGCGAGCGCTGCTACTCGCAGCTGAGAAGGACCGTGGAGCTAGCGGCGAATTCGGAGAGCTCTTCGCTGCACTGCGCCGCTCGCAAGCGGCTTCGTTCTTCGCCTTCTGCCGTCCGGCGAGAGCTGAACTCCAGCGGTCAGTTGCAGCTCTGCCCAACAGCGTGTTCTCAGTTCTGCGGGCAAGCACGCCCTCTTGCCTTGGCCCCGAGAGCAAAGTCCCGAGCGAGCACTCGACTCAGTGCAATGCACCCGGAAGGACGCTCTCGCTCGTCTTTCAAGGAGCGATTCCTAACAGCAGAAGCAGCAGAGGCACAAACTGCATGACGAGAAGGGACAACGTAGAACACGTCTCTGTCCTGGCACATTTTCGTGTGCGATACTTCCCTCCGGGTCTTCGGGCCTTGCGAAGCCCTGTGTACTGCGAGCGCTGCTACTCGCAGCTGAGAAGGACCGTGGAGCTAGCGGCGAATTCGGAGAGCTCTTCGCTGCACTGCGCCGCTCGCAAGCGGCTTCGTTCTTCGCCTTCTGCCGTCCGGCGAGAGCTGAACTCCAGCGGTCAGTTGCAGCTCTGCCCAACAGCGTGTTCTCAGTTCTGCGGGCAAGCACGCCCTCTTGCCTTGGCCCCGAGAGCAAAGTCCCGAGCGAGCACTCGACTCAGTGCAATGCACCCGGAAGGACGCTCTCGCTCGTCTTTCAAGGAGCGATTCCTAACAGCAGAAGCAGCAGAGGCACAAACTGCATGACGAGAAGGGACAACGTAGAACACGTCTCTGTCCTGGCACATTTCCGTGTGCCATACTTCCCTCCGGGTCTTCGGGCCTTGCGAAGCCCTGTGTACTGCGAGCGCTGCTACTCGCAGCTGAGAAGGACCGTGGAGCTAGCGGCGAATTCGGAGAGCTCTTCGCTGCACTGCGCCGCTCGCAAGCGGCTTCGTTCTTCGCCTTCTGCCGTCCGGCGAGAGCTGAACTCCAGCGGTCAGTTGCAGCTCTGCCCAACAGCGTGTTCTCAGTTCTGCGGGCAAGCACGCCCTCTTGCCTTGGCCCCGAGAGCAAAGTCCCGAGCGAGCACTCGACTCAGTGCAATGCACCCGGAAGGACGCTCTCGCTCGCCTTTCAAGGAGCGATTCCTAACAGGAGAAGCAGCAGAGGCACAAAGTGCATGACGAGAAGGGACAACGTAGAACACGTCTCTGTCCTGGCACATTTTCGTGTGCGATACTTCCCTCCGGGTCTTCGGGCCTTGCGAAGCCCTGTGTACTGCGAGCGCTGCTACTCGCAGCTGAGAAGGACCGTGGAGCTAGCGGCGAATTCGGAGAGCTCTTCGCTGCACTGCGCCGCTCGCAAGCGGCTTCGTTCTTCGCCTTCTGCCGTCCGGCGAGAGCTGAACTCCAGCGGTAAGTTTCAGCTCTGCCCAACAGCGTGTTCTCAGTTCTGCGGGCAAGCACGCCCTCTTGCCTTGGCCCCGAGAGCAAAGTCCCGAGCGAGCACTCGACTCAGTGCAATGCACCCGGAAGGACGCTCTCGCTCGCCTTTCAAGGAGCGATTCCTAACAGCAGAAGCAGCAGAGGCACAAACTGCATGACGAGAAGGGACAACGTAGAACACGTCTCTGTCCTGGCACATTTTCGTGTGCGATACTTCCCTCCGGGTCTTCGGGCCTTGCGAAGCCCTGTGTACTGCGAGCGCTGCTACTCGCAGCTGAGAAGGACCGTGGAGCTAGCGGCGAATTCGGAGAGCTCTTCGCTGCACTGCGCCGCTCGCAAGCGGCTTCGTTCTTCGCCTTCTGCCGTCCGGCGAGAGCTGAACTCCAGCGGTCAGTTGCAGCTCTGCCCAACAGCGTGTTCTCAGTTCTGCGGGCAAGCACGCCCTCTTGCCTTGGCCCCGAGAGCAAAGTCCCGAGCGAGCATTCGACTTAGTGCAATGCACCCAGAAGGACGCTCTCGCTCGTCTTTCAAGGAGCGATTCCTAACAGCAGAAGCAGCAGAGGCACAAACTGCATGACGAGAAGGGACAACGTAGAACACGTCTCTGTCCTGGCACATTTTCGTGTGCGATACTTCCCTCCGGGTCTTCGGGCCTTGCGAAGCTCTGTGTACTGCGAGCGCTGCTACTCGCAGCTGAGAAGGACCGTGGAGCTAGCGGCGAATTCGGAGAGCTCTTCGCTGCACTGCGCCGCTCGCAAGCGGCTTCGTTCTTCGCCTTCTGCCGTCCGGCGAGAGCTGAACTCCAGCGGTCAGTTGCAGCTCTGCCCAACAGCGTGTTCTCAGTTCTGCGGGCAAGCACGCCCTCTTGCCTTGGCCCCGAGAGCAAAGTCCCGAGCGAGCACTCGACTCAGTGCAATGCACCCGGAAGGACGCTCTCGCTCGCCTTTCAAGGAGCGATTCCTAACAGCAGAAGCAGCAGAGGCACAAACTGCATGACGAGAAGGGACAACGTAGAACACGTCTCTGTCCTGGCACATTTCCGTGTGCCATACTTCCCTCCGGGTCTTCGGGCCTTGCGAAGCTCTGTGTACTGCGAGCGCTGCTACTCGCAGCTGAGAAGGACCGTGGAGCTAGCGGCGAATTCGGAGAGCTCTTCGCTGCACTGCGCCGCTCGCAAGCGGCTTCGTTCTTCGCCTTCTGCCGTCCGGCGAGAGCTGAACTCCAGCGGTCAGTTGCAGCTCTGCCCAACAGCGTGTTCTCAGTTCTGCGGGCAAGCACGCCCTCTTGCCTTGGCCCCGAGAGCAAAGTCCCGAGCGAGCACTCGACTCAGTGCAATGCACCCGGAAAGACGCTGTTGCTCGCCTTTCAAGGAGCGATTCCTAACAGCAGAAGCAGCAGAGGCACAAACTGCATGACGAGAAGGGACAACGTAGAACACGTCTCTGTCCTGGTACATTTTCCTGTGCGAAACTTCCCTCCGGGTCTTCGGTCCTTGCGAAGCTCTATGTACTGTGAGCGCTGCTACTTGCAGCTGAGAAAGACCGTGGAGCTAGCGGCGAATTCGGAGAGCGCTGAGCACGTAGTCAAGAAGCGAGACGTGGCCCTGCAACGCGGTGCTAATAGCAGCTTCCTCGCGGCCGGGGCGAGCTCCGGCCACAAGACATTCTCGTCCTGGCAACGGATCTCTGTGAAGGGCGTAGGCGAAAAGCTTTCGTTTTCCATTCGAACTGCGAGAGAGGCAGACTGTTGCACGGAGCTCTGAGAACAAAGGTGCACGCCCTAGGCGGGCTTGGGCAGAAGCAGCGTTCTCTAGCTCTTGGCTGCCGGCGCACTTGTGGTTGTGTGGCGCCCTTGCAGTGGCTTCTGGCCGCCGGCAAGTGAAAGCGGCTCCACGCTTGGGCGAGGGCGGTGAACGAAGCGGCACTAGTCCCGTGCTTGTGTGCACCACGTTACAGGCTACTAGGAGAGGAAGGTGGTTGACTCTCGCTTGCCTTCCCAAGTGCCCTTAGCAGTCGGAAGGAGCAAGCTGAAGCACTGCTGCTTGTGCTGCTCCTTGGTTCCCTTGCAGCCCGCTGTGAAAGCATTGGCGGTCGCTTCTAGGCGCCGAGTTGCACACAGCACCACTGTAAGTGCCGCGGAGAAGGGAAATCCAGAGTGCAGCGAGGAGCTGGACGTGGCTTACGTGCAGTAAGGAGAAGGTGAACCTAGGCACTGCCTCTTCAATCTGGCCGCCTCTGCTCTGGTAGCAACTTTTGCAAGTCGGCAGAGGGAGCTGCGAGTATGTAGAACGGAGGGCAGCGAGACGCCGTGTGTTATGCGCCCTTTCAGGGCTGCTGCCAGGGTGCCACTTTAAGAACGCCTTCTTCTTCCTCGCGTCCTTCCTCCACTATAGTCTCCTGGATTCACCTGAGACTCTTCCTAGGCATCTCCCTGATCCTTTTTGCAATGAGTCTCACATCATTCTCCTGAAGAAACTGTCTGCTTATGGTTTGCATGGGTGGGCTGTTTGCTGGGTGACAAACTGGGTGATGGCCAGGCCCACAGAGTGGTGGGAAATAGAGTTCATCCAGCTGGTCCCCAAGGCTCGGTCTTGGGCCCAGTCCTGTTTAATATCTTGCTCAGTGTTCTGGACAAGGGGATAGAGTACACGCCCAGGAAGTTCACAGATGATGCAAAGTTGGCTGGTAGTGTTTTTTTCTTCTGGAGGACAGCAGGCTCTGCTTCTTCTTCCTCCTGTTCTGAGGTCGCTGCTCCCTCTTCATCCCTCATTAAGTGTGCTGATTTTGTCACTTGGATGAGAAAACAAACAATTTTAGCAACAATACTAGTGGCAGGGTACAAGAAAGGAAGAGTTCACACGAATCCCCCCCCCCCCCGCCCAACAACAGAAAATACCTGATGGCTCCTCTGCCCAGCTTACTGACTACACCGGAACCCATTGTCCCCCAAAGATACTCCCTTCTCCCTGCCCCCAGCCATGATGTGAGATGGAATAGAATAACTAAGATTAAGATTCTCCCTATGGAACTCCATCATACTTCGATTCTGGGAAAAAAAATTTCTTGAAGTTCTATCATTTCAGATCATTTGAATTTGAATTTGCATACTAAAAAGTCTAGCCAGAAACTCATGACAATATTAATAGCCCATTCTAGAATGTCCGAGATGATAGACACTTCTTTCAAGAGAATGTGATACCTCACCTGACTTCTCCAGAATTTAAATGAACAGCGGGAGTAGTCTACAAGATTCTTGCTGCCATCTGGATTTCCTGGTATTTGGCTGGTCTATGTAAACCAACCAGCTATTCAGCAGAGGGAATATTAGTGTGATACTTGATGGTATGTGAGATGGAACACAGTAATTTATGGCTTTTTGCATAGTGATGAAGCTGTAAAGAAAGCTCCGTAATGCTCAGACAAGGAGGCTGCTGGACTTCAAGCAGCAAAGGCCCAAAACGAACCAGTGAAAAGGTGTCATTGAAAAAAAAAAAAAAGCCAGGTGGGGAGCAAAGTGATACTTAAGGGCAGTTTACTGAAAGAGGGAATCTAGTGAAAAAAAAAGTCCAAGAGTGAAGGAATAACAGAGAAAATGAAACTAAGGAAGGAAATCAATCTCAGCTAATCATTTCAGAAGCTAACAAGTTGTCATTGCAATGATGCATAAAGTGAGAAAAAATAAATATGTCTGCGCCAAAATCTGAAATATGAACTTTATTGCATTCTGTCTTCCACGGAATCATACAACAGTCTGTGATTAAAGATCATGTAGTCCAACTTCCTTGCCAGGTAGATCTTACAGTAGATCAAATTGCTCAAGACTAGCCAAACTGATAAGGAGCACTCTCAATGATGGGGCATCCACAACTTCTCTGGAACACCCGTTTGAGTGTCTCACCAGCTTCATTGTAGAAAAGTTTTTCCTTTTAGCCAATCTAAACCTAGTCTCAGTTTGAAAGCATGGCCCCTTATCCTGTCTCTGCAAACTTTCCTAAAAAGTCTTTCTCCATTTGTCTTATACCCTCTTTACATATTCAAAGGCCACAATACTGTCTCTCCAGAAACCTCTCTTCTCCAGGCTAAAAGATCCTACTTTTCACAAGAACCAGGTCATAAACTGAGATGGAAGACATCTCAGGAGATCAGATCATCCAACAGCTCAGCGTAAGAATAGCTCTGAAGTCAGATCAACTAGCTTAGGGCTGTGTCTGTTTGAATTTTGAAAATTAGCAGGACTTGAAATGCTTCAAGGAAGAGAACTCGGGGTGGCTCCAGAAACAGCCTGAGAAACTCGAGCAAACTCGAAACCTCAGAAACTACCACTGCTTTCTCTCCCTCAGCCCAAGCAGTCCCAAAGAAGAAGTGTTCCCAGCAGGCTGGGATAGCACACATATACACTACATATACGTGACAGGCATCGCCAGCAGCCACATCCTGCTCCTTTCTGTGGCTGGCAAGAGTGAGACTGGATGTTTACATGTGGGCAAACTGGGTCCCTCCAGCAGCTCACACACTCAGCCTGCCCAGTGACCCCACTGAATTCCAGTATTAGCAGTGTGCCAAGGCCACAGCACTACTCCGCTTGCTGGCACAGACCATCACACGCCTCCTAAATCAGTCAGGACTCCCCTGGTCCCACAGCCAGCACCCCACTTGCCCTCCGCCAGGCCACTGCCATTGTTCACCAACTTCTCCACTTTGATCTTTGCTGGTGCTCTCAACACTGGCACACCCAGATGTTCTGCAGCTGTTGTCTCCTGGTGGAAAGGACTTGTAAAGCCATGTTTCCTAACAGGACTTCCACAACCTTTCAAAGCAACCTTTTCTGGGGTATGAACAATCTCATTCAAATGTCAACATTTCTTTTCCCGTATGTGAAATCAGAATTTCCTTCTTCCGGGCATGCCCAAAACAAGGCACAAACTACATTGTGCCTTCTGTTTCACATGCTGACTCGTTTGTAAACAATGCTAGGAGAATACCTGTTTTGATCCAAGCTAATCTCTGGCCCTTATAGTGCTTTCGGTAGTTAGTTTTGCTTTGTTATTTACTTGATGTCCCATTGAATTGTTGAATCATAAACAGACTACCTGTCTGTATAGCAGCATAGCAGTGATGAATAAATGCAAGAGAAGGAGCAAGGTGATTGTTTGCTAGACTCTTCCTAGAAACTGAGAAATCTGTTACTTAATGCTGACCACAGCAGATGGAGGAAGCATCCTACATGATGTCAAAGCAATGAAGCTGTAATCACTTTTATGATTACAGTCAAGGCACTGCTTTTGCCACCATAAGTGGAGTGCAGGGAATCTTAAAAGACGACACTCTAACTGTTGTCCATGCTCACTGAGAAAATAATGCTTTTACAGCAGAGCAGGTCTCACCGCAGCTAAATCATGGCTTCAACTGTACACCGCCTTCAAAAAGCCCACAAAAACACAAATGAAAGGATTTGGAACCCAAGGGAATCTCGGATTGTGACATCAGCTCACTCTGGATTCTTTCCAAATTCTCAATTCCATTTTCTTCCGAGCCAATTTTCCCACCTAACTTGAGATGTAATTTATGGATTTCCAACACATCTAGTTACCTTAGAATTAGATTGCCACTAGCCAAAAAGACAGAAACAAGCAGTTAAGTGAAGACTGAAACCATGGTTGTTTAGAACAGCAAAACTTGGGCGAAACTATTCTTAAGAAAACCAAAACTTTTAGGACTTACCCATGTATTTTTGGAGGTGGAAAAAGTTTTACATCGAAAAGTCCCTAGGGAACTCTCTTCAGTGCCTGGAGAGCCGCTGTCGCTCGCCTTTCAAGGACCTATTCGTCACAGCAGAGGCAGCAGAGCACAAGATGGCCGACGAGAAGGGGCAGTGTAGAACTCTCTGTCTGTCTGTGTCTCTACTCAGTGTAGAACGTCTCTATCCTGGCACATTTTCGAGTGCGATACTTCCCTCCGGGTCTTCGGTCCTTGCGAAGCTCTATGTACTGTGAGCGCTGCTACTTGCAGCTGAGAAAGACCGTGGAGCTAGCGGCGAATTCGGAGAGCGCTGAGCACGTAGTCAAGAAGCGAGACGTGTCCCTGCAACGCGGTGCTAATAGCAGCTTCCTCGCGGCGGGGGCGAGCTCCGGCCACAAGACATTCTCGTCCTGGCAACGGATCTCTGTGACGGGCGTAGGCGAAAAGCTTTCGTTTTCCATTCGAACTGCGAGAGAGGCAGACTGTTGCACGGAGCTCTGAGAACAAAGGTGCACGCCCTAGGCGGGCTTGGGCAGAAGCAGCGTTCTCTAGCTCTTGGCTGCCGGCGCACTTGTGGTTGTGTGGCGCCCTTGCAGCGGCTTCTGGCCGCCGGCAAGTGAAAGCGGCTCCACGCTTGGGCGAGGGCGGTGAACGAAGCGGCACTAGTCCCGTGCTTGTGTGCACCACGTTACTAGGAGAGGAAGGTGGTTGACTCTCGCTTGCCTTCCCAAGTGCCCTTAGCAGTCGGAAGGAGCAAGCTGAAGCACTGCTGCTTGTGCTGCTCCTTGGTTCCCTTGCAGCCCGCTGTGAAAGCATTGGCGGTCACTTCTAGGCGCCGAGTTGCACACAGCACCACGGTAAGTGCCTCGGAGAAGGGAAATCCAGAGTGCAGCGAGGAGCTGGACGTGGCTTACGTGCAGTAAGGAGAAGGTGAACCTAGGCACTGCCTCTTCAATCTGGCCGCCTCTGCTCTGGTAGCAACTTTTGCAAGTCGGCAGAGGGAGCCGCGAGTATGTAGAACGGAGGGCAGCGAGATGCCGTGTGTTATGCGCCTTTTCAGGGCTGCTGCCAGGGTGCTACTTTAAGAACGCCTTTTTCTTCCTCGCGTCCTTCTCGCTTCGCTCTAGCTGCATGGAGTACAGCACAGCGAAGGAGTGAGGAAGGGCTCTGCCCCAGCTTTTGTCCCGGCCTGCCTGTGCTGCGCCTTTAGCTGCACACGAGAACAACGGCATTTCTTACCCGCAAGGTAAAAAAGGCTTTAGTGTAGCCTTAGGAATGGCAAGTGCCTAGGCATTAAGTTGAGCGACCACGTATGAGGGAGTCTTTAGAGGTTTCCTCCCCCATGGCGCAGGTGTATTCTCATTCTCGTGCTGAACTGAAAAGTCCGGGCATGGCAAGACTGGCCTGCCTTGTGCAGAGACGAACACAAATGTGGGGCTATGATCCTCTGTGTTCGGAGCTCTGCTTCCGGGTGTGTGGGCCGCCGTGAGCCCGCAGCAGCCGCCGAGGACAGTGTGGATTGTGGATGAGTCTGGGCTGGCCCCCGGCCCCCCCGTTGGTCTGACAGCGGCAGAAGTGGCGTAGGAGCGGCATCGCCTGAGGGCCCCATGGGGGGCGGGAAGAGAGCCGGGAGTGACCCCGAACGACACCGGAAGCGATATCCGTAGGGCCCGGAAGGCCAGCGTTGCCATCGAGTTTGGCCGGTAGGAGGCGTCTAAGGTGCTTTGAAAGGTGGAGCTTCTTTGCTCTAGGACAGTCTGGGAGAGCTGAGGGTGTCCAATCTGGAGAACAGAAGGCTCCAGGGAGATCTTCGAGCCCTTTGCAGTGCCTGCTGGGGCTCCAAGATAGCTGGGGAGGGACTTTGGAAAAGGGTCTGGACTCGCAGGACAAGGGGGAATAGCTTCAAACTGCCAGAGGGCTGGGATAGATGGGATATTGGAAAGGAATTCTTCCTTGGGTGGGTGCTGAGGCACATGTTGCTCAAAGAGGCTGTGTAGGAGCCCCATGGCAGGAAGCGTCCAGGGCCAGGCTGGAGCGGACATGGAGCAACCTGGACTAGTGGAAAAGTGTCCCTGCCCGTGTCAGGATGTGGGAAGAAGATAATTTGTCTCTAAGGTCGCTTCCAGTCCAAACCATTCTGGGATTCTAGGATTCATGGAAGGCCCTTTTCCAAGTGAAGTGTTGTATCTCTTGGCTCCCAGCTTGTAGTTGCCAGTTCTTCTGGAAGCAGGCGTGGCGAAGCAGCTGTGATGAGCCATGGGTTCTCAATAGGACGAGTGTGATATATTTGCAGAGAGGAAGGCTGCAGACAGATATTCAAGGTCCAGGTAAAACAAGCAAAGGATTGAATAGAAGCCAAAGATTGGTTGTGTTAGTCAGTTTGCTGGCTGTTGAAATGGCCCCAGGTAATTTTCAACATTTCTAATTTGGATTTGTTTGAGTAAAAAATGAATGTGTTACCTCCAGCGTAGGCTCTCCAATGCATCTCCATGTGCTCCCATCTCTTTGTTGTATATCGGGTTCTATTAACTGAAGACAGAATCATAACACAGTAGTAAAACATTTAGAGGTGCGAAGCCCTGTGTACTGCGAGCGCTGCTACTCGCAGCTGAGAAGGACCGTGGAGCTAGCGGCGAATTCGGAGAGCTCTTCGCTGCACTGCGCCGCTCGCAAGCGGCTTCGTTCTTCGCCTTCTGCCGTCCGGCGAGAGCTGAACTCCAGCGGTCAGTTGCAGCTCTGCCCAACAGCGTGTTCTCAGTTCTGCGGGCAAGCACGCCCTCTTGCCTTGGCCCCGAGAGCAAAGTCCCGAGCGAGCACTCGACTCAGTGCAATGCACCCGGAAGGACGCTCTCGCTCGTCTTTCAAGGAGCGATTCCTAACAGCAGAAGCAGCAGAGGCACAAACTGCATGACGAGAAGGGACAACGTAGAACACGTCTCTGTCCTGGCACATTTTCGTGTGCGATACTTCCCTCCGGGTCTTCGGGCCTTGCGAAGCTCTGTGTACTGCGAGCGCTGCTACTCGCAGCTGAGAAGGACCGTGGAGCTAGCGGCGAATTCGGAGAGCTCTTCGCTGCACTGCGCCGCTCGCAAGCGGCTTCGTTCTTCGCCTTCTGCCGTCCGGCGAGAGCTGAACTCCAGCGGTCAGTTGCAGCTCTGCCCAACAGCGTGTTCTCAGTTCTGCGGGCAAGCACGCCCTCTTGCCTTGGCCCCGAGTGCAAAGTCCCGAGCGAGCACTCGACTCAGTGCAATGCACCCGGAAGGACGCTCTCGCTCGTCTTTCAAGGAGCGATTCCTAACAGCAGAAGCAGCAGAGGCACAAACTGCATGACGAGAAGGGACAACGTAGAACACGTCTCTGTCCTGGCGCATTTTCGTGTGCGATACTTCCCTCCGGGTCTTCGGGCCTTGCGAAGCTCTGTGTACTGCGAGCGCTGCTACTCGCAGCTGAGAAGGACCGTGGAGCTAGCGGCGAATTCGGAGAGTTCTTCGCTGCACTGCGCCGCTCGCAAGCGGCTTCGTTTTCGCCTTTTGCCGTCCGGCGAGAGCTGAACTCCAGCGGTCAGTTGCAGCTCTGCCCAACAGCGTGTTCTCAGTTCTGCGGGCAAGCACGCCCTCTTGCCTTGGCCCCGAGTGCAAAGTCCCGAGCGAGCACTCGACTCAGTGCAATGCACCCGGAAGGACGCTCTCGCTCGTCTTTCAAGGAGCGATTCCTAACAGCAGAAGCAGCAGAGGCACAAACTGCATGACGAGAAGGGACAACGTAGAACACGTCTCTGTCCTGGCACATTTTCGTGTGCGATACTTCCCTCCGGGTCTTCGGGCCTTGCGAAGCCCTGTGTACTGCGAGCGCTGCTACTCGCAGCTGAGAAGGACCGTGGAGCTAGCGGCGAATTCGGAGAGCTCTTCGCTGCACTGCGCCGCTCGCAAGCGGCTTCGTTCTTCGCCTTCTGCCGTCCGGCGAGAGCTGAACTCCAGCGGTCAGTTGCAGCTCTGCCCAACAGCGTGTTCTCAGTTCTGCGGGCAAGCACGCCCTCTTGCCTTGGCCCCGAGAGCAAAGTCCCGAGCGAGCACTCGACTCAGTGCAATGCACCCGGAAGGACGCTCTCGCTCGTCTTTCAAGGAGCGATTCCTAACAGCAGAAGCAGCAGAGGCACAAACTGCATGACGAGAAGGGACAACGTAGAACACGTCTCTGTCCTGGCACATTTTCGTGTGCGATACTTCCCTCCGGGTCTTCGGGCCTTGCGAAGCTCTGTGTACTGCGAGCGCTGCTACTCGCAGCTGAGAAGGACCGTGGAGCTAGCGGCGAATTCGGAGAGCTCTTCGCTGCACTGCGCCGCTCGCAAGCGGCTTCGTTCTTCGCCTTCTGCCGTCCGGCGAGAGCTGAACTCCAGCGGTCAGTTGCAGCTCTGCCCAACAGCGTGTTCTCAGTTCTGCGGGCAAGCACGCCCTCTTGCCTTGGCCCCGAGTGCAAAGTCCCGAGCGAGCACTCGACTCAGTGCAATGCACCCGGAAGGACGCTCTCGCTCGTCTTTCAAGGAGCGATTCCTAACAGCAGAAGCAGCAGAGGCACAAACTGCATGACGAGAAGGGACAACGTAGAACACGTCTCTGTCCTGGCACATTTTCGTGTGCCATACTTCCCTCCGGGTCTTCGGTCCTTGCGAAGCTCTGTGTACTGCGAGCGCTGCTACTCGCAGCTGAGAAGGACCGTGGAGCTAGCGGCGAATTCGGAGAGCTCTTCGCTGCACTGCGCCGCTCGCAAGCGGCTTCGTTCTTCGCCTTCTGCCGTCCGGCGAGAGCTGAACTCCAGCGGTCAGTTGCAGCTCTGCCCAACAGCGTGTTCTCAGTTCTGCGGGCAAGCACGCCCTCTTGCCTTGGCCCCGAGTGCAAAGACCCGAGCGAGCACTCGACTCAGTGCAATGCACCCGGAAGGACGCTCTCGCTCGTCTTTCAAGGAGCGATTACCTACAGCAGAAGCAGCAGAGGCACAAACTGCATGACGAGAAGGGACAACGTAGAACACGTCTCTGTCCTGGCACATTTTCGTGTGCGATACTTCCCTCCGGGTCTTCGGGCCTTGCGAAGCCCTGTGTACTGCGAGCGCTGCTACTCGCAGCTGAGAAGGACCGTGGAGCTAGCGGCGAATTCGGAGAGCTCTTCGCTGCACTGCGCCGCTCGCAAGCGGCTTCGTTCTTCGCCTTCTGCCGTCCGGCGAGAGCTGAACTCCAGCGGTCAGTTGCAGCTCTGCCCAACAGCGTGTTCTCAGTTCTGCGGGCAAGCACGCCCTCTTGCCTTGGCCCCGAGAGCAAAGTCCCGAGCGAGCACTCGACTCAGTGCAATGCACCCGGAAGGACGCTCTCGCTCGCCTTTCAAGGAGCGATTCCTAACAGCAGAAGCAGCAGAGGCACAAACTGCATGACGAGAAGGGACAACGTAGAACACGTCTCTGTCCTGGCACATTTCCGTGTGCCATACTTCCCTCCGGGTCTTCGGGCCTTGCGAAGCTCTGTGTACTGCGAGCGCTGCTACTCGCAGCTGAGAAGGACCGTGGAGCTAGCGGCGAATTCGGAGAGCTCTTCGCTGCACTGCGCCGCTCGCAAGCGGCTTCGTTCTTCGCCTTCTGCCGTCCGGCGAGAGCTGAACTCCAGCGGTCAGTTGCAGCTCTGCCCAACAGCGTGTTCTCAGTTCTGCGGGCAAGCACGCCCTCTTGCCTTGGCCCCGAGAGCAAAGTCCCGAGCGAGCACTCGACTCAGTGCAATGCACCCGGAAGGACGCTCTCGCTCGTCTTTCAAGGAGCGATTACCTACAGCAAAAGCAGCAGAGGCACAAACTGCATGACGAGAAGGGACAACGTAGAACACGTCTCTGTCCTGGCACATTTTCGTGTGCGATACTTCCCTCCGGGTCTTCGGGCCTTGCGAAGCTCCGTGTACTGCGAGCGCTGCTACTCGCAGCTGAGAAGGACCGTGGAGCTAGCGGCGAATTCGGAGAGCTCTTCGCTGCACTGCGCCGCTCGCAAGCGGCTTCGTTCTTCGCCTTCTGCCGTCCGGCGAGAGCTGAACTCCAGCGGTCAGTTGCAGCTCTGCCCAACAGCGTGTTCTCAGTTCTGCGGGCAAGCACGCCCTCTTGCCTTGGCCCCGAGAGCAAAGTCCCGAGCGAGCACTCGACTCAGTGCAATGCACCCGGAAGGACGCTCTCGCTCGCCTTTCAAGGAGCGATTCCTAACAGCAGAAGCAGCAGAGGCACAAACTGCATGACGAGAAGGGACAACGTAGAACACGTCTCTGTCCTGGCACATTTCCGTGTGCCATACTTCCCTCCGGGTCTTCGGGCCTTGCGAAGCTCTGTGTACTGCGAGCGCTGCTACTCGCAGCTGAGAAGGACCGTGGAGCTAGCGGCGAATTCGGAGAGCTCTTCGCTGCACTGCGCCGCTCGCAAGCGGCTTCGTTCTTCGCCTTCTGCCGTCCGGCGAGAGCTGAACTCCAGCGGTCAGTTGCAGCTCTGCCCAACAGCGTGTTCTCAGTTCTGCGGGCAAGCACGCCCTCTTGCCTTGGCCCCGAGAGCAAAGTCCCGAGCGAGCACTCGACTCAGTGCAATGCACCCGGAAGGACGCTCTCGCTCGTCTTTCAAGGAGCGATTACCTACAGCAAAAGCAGCAGAGGCACAAACTGCATGACGAGAAGGGACAACGTAGAACACGTCTCTGTCCTGGCACATTTTCGTGTGCGATACTTCCCTCCGGGTCTTCGGGCCTTGCGAAGCTCCGTGTACTGCGAGCGCTGCTACTCGCAGCTGAGAAGGACCGTGGAGCTAGCGGCGAATTCGGAGAGCTCTTCGCTGCACTGCGCCGCTCGCAAGCGGCTTCGTTCTTCGCCTTCTGCCGTCCGGCGAGAGCTGAACTCCGGCGGTCAGTTGCAGCTCTGCCCAACAGCGTGTTCTCAGTTCTGCGGGCAAGCACGCCCTCTTGCCTTGGCCCCGAGAGCAAAGTCCCGAGCGAGCACTCGACTCAGTGCAATGCACCCGGAAGGACGCTCTCGCTCGTCTTTCAAGGAGCGATTCCTAACAGCACAAGCAGCAGAGGCACAAACTGCATGACGAGAAGGGACAACGTAGAACACGTCTCTGTCCTGGCACATTTCCGTGTGCCATACTTCCCTCCGGGTCTTCGGGCCTTGCGAAGCTCCGTGTACTGCGAGCGCTGCTACTCGCAGCTGAGAAGGACCGTGGAGCTAGCGGCGAATTCGGAGAGCTCTTCGCTGCACTGCGCCGCTCGCAAGCGGCTTCGTTCTTCGCCTTCTGCCGTCCGGCGACAGCTGAACTCCGGCGGTCAGTTGCAGCTCTGCCCAACAGCGTGTTCTCAGTTTTGCGGGCAAGCACGCCCTCTTGCCTTGGCCCCGGGAGCAAAGTCCCGAGCGAGCACTCGACTCAGTGCAATGCACCCGGAAGGACGCTCTCGCTCGTCTTTCAAGGAGCGATTCCTAACAGCAGAAGCAGCAGAGGCACAAACTGCATGACGAGAAGGGACAACGTAGAACACGTCTCTGTCCTGGCACATTTTCGTGTGCGATACTTCCCTCCGGGTCTTCGGGCCTTGCGAAGCTCCGTGTACTGCGAGCGCTGCTACTCGCAGCTCAGAAGGACCGTGGAGCTAGCGGCGAATTCGGAGAGCTCTTCGCTGCACTGCGCCGCTCGCAAGCGGCTTCGTTCTTCGCCTTCTGCCGTCCGGCGACAGCTGAACTCCGGCGGTCAGTTGCAGCTCTGCCCAACAGCGTGTTCTCAGTTCTGCGGGCAAGCACGCCCTCTTGCCTTGGCCCCGGGAGCAAAGTCCCGAGCGAGCACTCGACTCAGTGCAATGCACCCGGAAGGACGCTCTCGCTCGTCTTTCAAGGAGCGATTCCTAACAGCAGAAGCAGCAGAGGCACAAACTGCATGACGAGAAGGGACAACGTAGAACACGTCTCTGTCCTGGCACATTTTCGTGTGCGATACTTCCCTCCGGGTCTTCGGGCCTTGCGAAGCTCCGTGTACTGCGAGCGCTGCTACTCGCAGCTGAGAAGGACCGTGGAGCAAGCGGCGAATTCGGAGAGCTCTTCGCTGCACTGCGCCGCTCGCAAGCGGCTTCGTTCTTCGCCTTCTGCCGTCCGGCGAGAGCTGAACTCCGGCGGTCAGTTGCAGCTCTGCCCAACAGCGTGTTCTCAGTTCTGCGGGCAAGCACGCCCTCTTGCCTTGGCCCCGGGAGCAAAGTCCCGAGCGAGCACTCGACTCAGTGCAATGCACCCGGAAGGACGCTCTCGCTCGTCTTTCAAGGAGCGATTCCTAACAGCAGAAGCAGCAGAGGCACAAACTGCATGACGAGAAGGGACAACGTAGAACACGTCTCTGTCCTGGCACATTTTCGTGTGCGATACTTCCCTCCGGGTCTTCGGGCCTTGCGAAGCTCCGTGTTCTGCGAGCGCTGCTACTCGCAGCTGAGAAGGACCGTGGAGCTAGCGGCGAATTCGGAGAGCTCTTCGCTGCACTGCGCCGCTCGCAAGCGGCTTCGTTCTTCGCCTTCTGCCGTCCGGCGAGAGCTGAACTCCGGCGGTCAGTTGCAGCTCTGCCCAACAGCGTGTTCTCAGTTCTGCGGGCAAGCACGCCCTCTTGCCTTGGCCCCGGGAGCAAAGTCCCGAGCGAGCACTCGACTCAGTGCAATGCACCCGGAAGGACGCTCTCGCTCGTCTTTCAAGGAGCGATTCCTAACAGCAGAAGCAGCAGAGGCACAAACTGCATGACGAGAAGGGACAACGTAGAACACGTCTCTGTCCTGGCACATTTTCGTGTGCGATACTTCCCTCCGGGTCTTCGGGCCTTGCGAAGCTCCGTGTACTGCGAGCGCTGCTACTCGCAGCTGAGAAGGACCGTGGAGCAAGCGGCGAATTCGGAGAGCTCTTCGCTGCACTGCGCCGCTCGCAAGCGGCTTCGTTCTTCGCCTTCTGCCGTCCGGCGACAGCTGAACTCCGGCGGTCAGTTGCAGCTCTGCCCAACAGCGTGTTCTCAGTTCTGCGGGCAAGCACGCCCTCTTGCCTTGGCCCCGAGAGCAAAGTCCCGAGCGAGCACTCGACTCAGTGCAATGCACCCGGAAGGACGCTCTCGCTCGTCTTTCAAGGAGCGATTCCTAACAGCAGAAGCAGCAGAGGCACAAACTGCATGACGAGAAGGGACAACGTAGAACACGTCTCTGTCCTGGCACATTTCCGTGTGCCATACTTCCCTCCGGGTCTTCGGGCCTTGCGAAGCTCCGTGTACTGCGAGCGCTGCTACTCGCAGCTGAGAAGGACTGTGGAGCTAGCGGCGAATTCGGAGAGCTCTTCGCTGCACTGCGCCGCTCGCAAGCGGCTTCGTTCTTCGCCTTCTGCCGTCCGGCGACAGCTGAACTCCGGCGGTCAGTTGCAGCTCTGCCCAACAGCGTGTTCTCAGTTCTGCGGGCAAGCACGCCCTCTTGCCTTGGCCCCGAGAGCAAAGTCCCGAGCGAGCACTCGACTCAGTGCAATGCACCCGGAAGGACGCTCTCGCTCGTCTTTCAAGGAGCGATTCCTAACAGCACAAGCAGCAGAGGCACAAACTGCATGACGAGAAGGGACAACGTAGATCACGTCTCTGTCCTGGCACATTTCCGTGTGCCATACTTCCCTCCGGGTCTTCGGGCCTTGCGAAGCTCCGTGTACTGCGAGCGCTGCTACTCGCAGCTGAGAAGGACCGTGGAGCTAGCGGCGAATTCGGAGAGCTCTTCGCTGCACTGCGCCGCTCGCAAGCGGCTTCGTTCTTCGCCTTCTGCCGTCCGGCGACAGCTGAACTCCGGCGGTCAGTTGCAGCTCTGCCCAACAGCGTGTTCTCAGTTCTGCGGGCAAGCACGCCCTCTTGCCTTGGCCCCGAGAGCAAAGTCCCGAGCGAGCACTCGACTCAGTGCAATGCACCCGGAAGGACGCTCTCGCTCGTCTTTCAAGGAGCGATTCCTAACAGCACAAGCAGCAGAGGCACAAACTGCATGACGAGAAGGGACAACGTAGATCACGTCTCTGTCCTGGCACATTTCCGTGTGCCATACTTCCCTCCGGGTCTT